>NW_007253399.1:319218-336174 GCF_000164805.1 Carlito syrichta
ACCTGCTGGGCTCCCGCGATCATTCCGCCTCAGCCTTCCAAGTAGCCGGAATTACAGGCATGCGCTACCACGCCCGGCTAATTTTTTGATTTATGTTGAGATGAGGTCTCGCTGCCCAGGCGGGTCTCGAACCCGTGGGCTCAGGCTATTCACTCACCTCAGCCTCCCAAAGGCGCGGGATTACAGGCTGAGCCACCGAGCCCGGCCCAATTCACTTTTAATGGGCAGCAGAGTTGGTTCCATGTGTTTACCATTGTGAATAGTGCAGCAGTAAACCTGCATGTGCAGGTGTCTTTTTGGTAGAGTGACTTATGTTCCTCTGGGTATATTCCCAGGAAAGAGATTGCTGGATCATATGGAAGATCAATTTTTAATTCTTTTAGGAATCACTACACTGTTTTCCATAGAGGTTGAACTAGCTTGCATTCCCACCAACAGTGAAGAAACATTCCCTTTTCTCTGCACCTTTGCCAGCGCCTGTTGTTTTTTGACTTCCTAATGATGGGCATCCTTACTGGCGTTAGGTGGTATCTCATCATAGTTTTAATTTGCATGTCTCTGAACATGTTTTCACATGTCTGTTGGCTGCTAGTATGTCATCTTTTGAAAAGGATGGGATCAGCAGTCACTGGGCACTGCTTGCTGCTTGAAGATGGAGGGAGAGAGGAGGGTGAGGGGCATGTGACAAAGCAAAGAGTACCTGATCCACTACCAGGGGGAGTTCGGGCCTATTAGCTGTCCAAACTTCACCTGCATGTAGCCTTATAGCCTACTTATACAGTTAATCCTTTCTTGTATTCCTTATCTCTATAATAAAAAATAAATTAAAAAACAAAATACTCTCTTAAAAAAAAAAGCATACTTCACCATCATCCGGAAGATAGGCACATCCCACTTCCCCCATCAAGCACAAATAATGTATAAGAAAGAAAGAAAGAAAGAAAGAAAGAAAGAAAGAAAGAAAGAAAGAAAGAAAGAAAGAAAGAAAGAAAGAAAGAAAGAAAGAAAGAAAGAAAGAAAGAAAGAAAGAAAGAAAGAAAGAAAGAAAGAAAGAAAGAAAGAAAGAAAGAAAGAAAGAAAGAAAGAAAGAAAGAAAGAAAGAAAATGTTGCTTAATCTACTACTCCAATAGCATAAAGGTTGAAAAGGTTATGTCCTAATTAAAAGCCATATTTAGTTATCCAACAAATTTTGCAATTTTCTAAAATACGATGACCAGTCACAGGATGGAGGGGAGGAGAGAAAAAAAAAGGGGAGGGAGAGAGGGAGAAAGAAAGAAAGACACAGAGAAGAGACAGATGCATCAAAAACAGGCTATGGACTGGACTGTGGCTCAGCCTGTAATCCCAGCACTTTGGGAGGCTGAGGCGAGTGGATTGCCTGAGTTGGTGGGTTCGAGACCAGTCCCAGCAACTTGGTGAGATCTCGTCTCTACAATAAATCAAAACAATTATACGGGCCTGGTAGCATGCGCCTGTAGTTGTGGCTACTTGGAAGGCTGAGGCAGAAAGATCACCGGAGCCCAGCAGGTCGACGCTGGGGGGCCGTGTGTGTGCCACTGCACTCCAGTCTGAGCGACAGAGTGAGACTCCAACTCAAAACAAAACAAAACAAAACAAAAAAACAGGCTGTGGAATAGGACAGAACAGTCCAATAAATTAAGGGCAAAAATTAAAAAGCATGATATCCAAAGAAGAAAGAAAAGAACAGCACAGAAAAGAGGAGACAAGAGATAAGCCCAGTGTGGTCTCCATGTGGATAAACCACATCTATCACATCTGGTATCCGATGTATAGTTATCTTCTTTCTTTACAACATTAGCAGAATAAACCCAGTCCAGAAACTCAGCTATGACATTACTGTGACCTACCAGAAGCAATTATTCCTTGGAGCACAAAACACAACAAATGGCACAAAGCTTACTCTGAGGCTTGATTTTCACCCCAAGGTTAAAGTTGCAGTTATCCAGTTTTGTATTCATTTCAATAAGAAATAACTTTAAACCGGGCTCGGTGGCTCAGCCTGTAATCCCAGTGTTTTGGGAGGCTGAGGTAAGTGGATTGCCTGAGTCCGTGGGTTCGAGACCCGCCTGGGCAATTTGGCAACTCATCGTTACAATAAATCAAAAAAATTAGCCGGGCGTGGTAGTGTGCACCTATAGTTCCAGCTACTTGGAAGGCTGAGCGGAAGGATCACCGGAGCCCAGCAGGTAGAGGCTGCAGTGGCCGGGAGCGGCCCCCGGTCACTGCACTCCAGTCTGGGTGACAGAGTGAGACTCCAACACAAAAAAACAAAAAAATAAAAATAATTTTAGAGTGGCTTATCTACTTTTTCTTATCCACCCTGCCTCTCCTCAGACCCCTTTTGGCTGAAAGGTTTCAGAGACTATTCCACTGGCTAAATGATGATTTATAGCATTTTAGTGAAAAATACTCTCAAAACATGCTCCAATACTTACAAAATCATTGATGATTAATATATCACTCTTGTATAAAATTGAAAATATTGACCTACAGTACCTAAGACCTACACTTAAAGCTAAATCATTTCTTCTTATTCATTCATCAGAGTTTGATTTTTCCTTAACAATTTTCAATATTAGTTTATGTCTTTCTTTTGTCTTATTCTGTTATGTAGGAATTTTACTATAATGTTGAATGGAAGGAATAGAGCAGGCATCTTAGTCTTTTTTCATGACTGGGAAGAAAATACTGATAATGATTCACTATTTAGAATGACGTATGCTGTGGAATTCTAGTAACATTTTATCAGATTAAGAAAGTTTGAGAGCCGGGCTCAGTGGCTCAGCCTGTAATCCCGCGCCTTTGGGAGGCTGAGGTGAGTGGATTGCCTGAGCCCACGGGTTCGAGACCCGCCTGGGCAGCGAGACCTCATCTCTACGATAAATCAAAAAATCAGCCGGGCGTGGTAGCGCATGGCTGTAATTCCGGCTACTCGGAAGGCTGAGGTGGAAGGATCGCCGGAGCCCAGCAGGTCGAGGCTGCGGTGGCAGGAGCGGCCACTGCACTCCAGTCTGGGCGACAGAGTGAGACTCCAACTCAAAAAAAAAGAAAGTTTGAAAAGATCTTTTATTAGGAATAAGTATTACATTTTATCAGAAAAATTTGCATCCATTTAAATTATCACATAGTTTTTTTCCTTCAGTCTGCTAATGCAGTGATTTGCATTTTTAGACTTACAAGCATGAAACTTTACATGCTTGAATAAACTGACTTTTCATGACATTTTTTATAAATTGCCAGATTAAATCTAAGACTTTCATTTAGCATTTTTGCATCTATATTTATAAGTGAGATGGAGCTTTAAATCTATTTGTTTGTTTTTATAACCAAATTTATAATAGTTTCATTACATGAGTTGGGATACTCTCCTCCTTGTTTTTACCTCTGGAGACTTTAAGTAAATTTGAGATAATTTGATTTTGCAGTTTTGTAAAATGGTAAATCCACTTGTATATATGTAGCTAGATTTTAGCCTACTGTTTTACTTTTTTAAAAGGCTAGGCATATTTAAGTTTTCTATTTCTTCTTAAGTTAGTTTCATTAATGTATTTTTTCCTAAGGAGACTGTCCTCATTATGCATATTTTCAAATTAATAGTATAAGTTTATTGCAATATTCTCATAAAATTTTCTTTTTCTTCTATTTATGTGTTCGTTTTATTACAAATAATGTATATCTCCCTATCTCTTTCTTTTTTCCATCTCTTTATTTTCCTTTTCTTTTTCAATGTATGTTTCCAGAAGTTTTTATATTTCTTTCTTTCTTTTTTTTTTTTTTTGAGTTGAAGTCTCACTCTGTCGCCCAGACTGGAGTGCAGTGTCACGCTCCCGGCCATTGCAGCCTCGACCTGCTGGGCTCCAGCAATTCTTCCGCCTCAGCCTTCCAAGTAGCTGGAACTACAGGCGCGCACTACCACGCCTGGCTAATATTTTGATTTATTGTAGAGATGAGGCCTTGCCAAGTTGCCCAGGCAGGTCTCGAACCCACGGGCTCAGGCAATCTACTCACCTCAGCCTCCCAAAGCACAGGATTACAGACTGAGCCACCGAGCCTAGCTAGTTTTTATAAATCATTATTCATTTCATAAATATTTTTTGACTCTGGTTTGTCTTTTGGTAATTTCTATTGCTTTATTTTCTATTCCATTAATTTTCTTTTTTATTTTAAAGAGGTGGAATACAATTCAGGATTAGGTATACAAGTGGTCATCGTACAGGCAAAGTTTGGGCTTCCCTTTCATCCCACTTTACCTGATTTGAGATCAGGTACCCTTATTGAAGTTGTACCCCATGTACCCACACACCCCAGCAGTTTCCCACTACTGGCAATCCCTTTCTTATAGTATTATGGTAAATGTCCAGGATCCATTTCTAAGTGAGAACATGTGGTACTCTGTTCACTGTTTCTGTGATAGATCACTGAGTATGATAGACTCTAAATTCATCTAAGTTGCTGCAAAGTTCATATGTTTGTCCTTCTTTATGGCTATGTAATAGTTCATCGTGTATATATACCACATTTTTTATCCAGTCCAGTTTCGATGGACTGCACAATTAGCTCCATGTTTTTTCTATTGTGAACAGTGCTGCAATAAACATGCATGTGCAGGTATCATTTTGTAGAATGATTTGAGTATCCCAACTAGGAGATTGTTGGGTCATATGGAAGGTCAATTTCTAGTTCTTTTAGAAATTGCCACACTGTTTTCCAAAGAAAACAGTGCACTACTTTGCATTCCCACCAACGGTGTAGAAGCATTCCTTTTCCTCTGCATCCTCGCCAGCATCTGTTGTTTGTTTTATTAATGATGGCCATTCTTACTGGAGTTAGGTGATATCTCAGTGTGGTTTTGACTTGCATTTCTCTGATGATTAGTGAGGCTGAGCATTTTTTCATGTGTCTGTTGGCTGCCCATATATCTTCTTTTGAGAAGTGTCTATTCATGTCTTTTGCCCACTTTATAATGGGGCTGTTTGTTTGTTTGTTTGTTTTCCTTTAGTCATGTTTGAGTTCCTTGTAGATCTTGGATGTTAGGCCTTTGTCAGATATACAGTTGGCAATTTTTTTCCCCATTCTGTGGGCTTTCTCCCCACTCTCTTGATGATTTCTTTTGCTTTGCAGAAGCTTTTCAGTTTGATGAGGTCCCACTTGTCTATCTTACTCTATGGCATGGGCACTTGGGGTTTTGATCAGGAATTGGTTGCCAGTTCCAATTTCCATAAGCATGTCTCTTGCATTTTCTAAGATTCTTATAGTTTGAGGTTTTACTTTTAGGTCTTTGACCTATCTAGGTAGGGGTCCTGTTTCAATCTTCTGCATGTAGTCAGCCAGTTTTCCCAGCAACAGTCACTGAATAGGTTCTCCTCTCCCCAGTGGTTTTTGGTGGAGGCGTTGTTGAACACGAGTTGGTTGAGAAATTGAGGTTTACTTCTGGGATCTCTAGCCTGTTCCATTGGTCCATATGCCTAATATTGCACCAATACCAGGATGTTTTGATTATTGTAGCCTTATAGTAAGATTTAAAGTCTGGAAGTGTGATACCTCCCACTGTGTTTCTTTTGATAAGGATTTTTTTTGGCTATTCATGGTAGTTTATGTTCCCATATGAATTTCTATATTGTTATTTCCATGTCTGAGAAGAATGATGTGGGTAATTTAATGGGTATTGTATTGAATCTGTAGATGGCCTTTGGTAGGATGGACATCTTAACAAGACTGATTCTTCCTATCCATGAGCATGGAATATTTTTCAATTTGTTTGTGTCTTCTTGGATTTCTTTGAGCAGTGTTTTATAGTTTTCATAGTAAAGGTCTTTCACTTCTCTGGTTAGGAAGTTACTGAAGTACTTCATTTTTTTTGTGGCCACTGTGAATGGCATTGTGCTTTTTGTTTGGTTCTCTTCCAACTTGTTGTTGGTGTATAAGAATGCACCTGTCTTTTGCACATTTATTTTGTACCCCAAGACTTTGCCAACTCCTTTTTCAGTGAAAGCAGTTCTTTGACAGATTCTCTTAGGTTTTCAAGGTATAGAATCATATCATCTGCAGAGAGGAATAATTTAACTTCCTCTTTTCCTATTTGGATACCTCTGATATCCTTCTCATGTCTAATTGCTCTAGCTAGGACTTCCAACACAACGTTGAACAAGAGGGGTGAGAGTGGGCAGCCTTTTCTTGTTCCAGTTTTCAGGTGAAATGTTTCCAGTTTCTGTCCATTTAGCAATATACTGGCTGTGGGTTTATCAGAGATAATGCTTACTATTTTGAGGTATGTTCCTTCTGTGTCTAGGTGTTTGAGGGTTTTTATCAAGAAGGATGCTGAATTTTATCAAAAGTTTTTTCTGCATTTAATGATATAATCATGGGTTTCTTGTTTTTACATCTGTTGGTGTATTTAATTACATTTATGGTCTTGTGGATGTTGAACTAGCTCTATGTCCTAGGAATAAAGCCTACCTGATCATGGTGGATGATTTTTTTCCCATTCTGTGGGCTTTCTTCCCACTCTCTTGATGGTTTCTTTTCAGTTTGATGAGGTCCCATTTGTCTATCTTACTCTATGGCATGGACAGTTGGGGTTTTGATCAGGAATTGGTCGCCAGTTCCAATTTCCATAAGGGTGTCTCCTGCATTTTCTAAAATTCTTATAGTTTGAGGTTTTACTTTTAGGTCTTTGATCTATCTAGGCAGGAGTCCTG
The DNA here is from genome assembly GCF_000164805.1 of Carlito syrichta. Taxonomy (NCBI): domain Eukaryota; kingdom Metazoa; phylum Chordata; class Mammalia; order Primates; family Tarsiidae; genus Carlito; species Carlito syrichta. The sequence continues at coordinate 325,939 of NW_007253399.1, forward strand.
TTTCAATCCAATTGAAATTGTTGGATCCAATTTGCTAGAATCTTACTTAGAATTTTTGCATCTATGTTAATTAGGGATATTGGCCTGTAGTACTCTTTTTTTGCTGGATCTTTACCCGGTTTGGGTATCATAGTGATGTTAGCTTCCATCTTTCTCAATTGCTTATAATACTCAATTATCAGCTCTTCCTTGTACATATTGCAGAATTCCACTGGAAAGCCATCTGGTCCAGGCTTTTTTCTTTTTTTTTTTTTAATAGGTAGTTTTCTTATGACGGAGTCAATTTCCTGGGTTGTTATTGGTCTATTTAGTGTCTCAATATTTTCTTGTTCCAACCTTGAGAGGTTGTATGATGTCAGAAAGTTCTCCATTTCATTTAAGTTATAAAGCTTGTTTCCATACAAGTATGATAGTCTCTGATAATCTTCTGTATTTCTTTGGAGTCAGTTGTGATTTAATCTTTTGCATTTCTTATTGTGCTTATTTGGACTTTTCTCTCTTTTTCTTGGTCATTCTGGCTAGAGATTCATCACCCTGTTTATTCTTTCAAAGAACCAGTTTTTTGTTTTGTTGATTTTTTTCTATGTTGTTTTTGTCTTCTATGTCTTGTATTTGGAGTTTTACCTTGGTGATTTGGATTGTTTTGCTAAAGTTTGGGTTTTGGTGGTCTTGTCTTATCAGCTCCCTTAGGTGATTTTTGAGCTGTTAAATTGTGATCTTTCCATTTTCTTGATGTGTGTTGATAGACATATAAATTCCCCTCTTAGAACTGTTTTCATGGCATCCTAGAGATTTTGGTAGGATGTTTCTTTGTTTTTATTTTTTTCCAGGAATTTTTTAATTTCTGTTTTGATTTCTGTGTTGACCCAGTAGTCAGTCGTTCAGCATCATGCTGTTTAGTGTCCATGTCTTTGTGGGTTTGGGGGAATTTTATTGTTTTTGATATTTATCTTTATTCCACTGTGGTCTGAGAAGGTGCATGGCAGTATTTTGGTCTTGTAAAATTTGTTTATGCTTGATTTATGTATGGCTGAGAATGTGATCAATCCTGGAGTACATTCCATGTGGTGATGAGTAAAATGTATATTCTGTGATTGTTAGGTGAAGTACTCTGTAGGTATCTATTAACTCCATTTGGTCATGTGTCAAGTTGAGGTTCCAAATCTCTGTTGATTTTTTCCCTCGATGGTCTATCTAGGATTGCTAGTGGAGTATTTAAGTATTTAAGTCTCAGGCTATAATAATGTTAGAGTAAATTCTTTTTTTAGTTTACTTAGTAGTTGCTTTATAAATGGTGATGACCCTGTGTTGGGTGCATATAAGTTTAGGATGGATATTACTTGTTGGTGGATTGAAACTTTTATCATTACGTAGTATCTTTCCATATAGTTTTTAATTTTTGATAGCTTAAAGATTGTTTAGTCTGTTATTAAGATTGTGACTCCTGCCTTCCTTTGTAACCCATTGACCTGGAAACTCACTTTCCATCCTCTAGCTTTGAGTCTGTGTGTGATCCTTTGTTGTGAGATGAGTTTCCTGTATGCAACAAATTATTGGGTCATGGTTTTTTAACCAACTTGCTATTCTGTGTCTTTTCCATGGTGCATTTAGTCTACTCAGGGGTAGGCTGATTACTGAAATGAGATTGTTTATCCCTGTCATGAGGTTCTTGTAAAGTTTTTTCTTCGTTTCTTTTCTTTTAGCTTTTGGGTTGATATGTGTATGTGTTTTCAAGTTTGCAGTCACAATGTTTTCTCTCTTGATTCTATGTTTTGCTGTTCTCTTGGGAAGTGCATGGTCATTCTTTTTTTTTCTTTCTTTCTTTCTTCTGTGCTTAATACCTTTTTAAGCATCTCCTGTACAGCTGGTCTGGAAGCTGCATAATCTCTTAGGGATTGGATGTCTGGGAAGGGTTTTAATTCTCCATCATTGATGAAGCTGAGCTTGGCTGGTTAGGAAATTCTTGGTTGAAATCTTTGAAGACTTTGAATATTGGACTCCAGGTCCTTCTAGCTTGTAATGTTTCTGCCAATAGGGCTGCTGCTATTCTAATTGGTTTTTCCCAGTAGGTAGTCTGACCTTTCTCTCTTGTAGCTTTTAGAATTTTTCTTTTGTGCCTACTTTGTATAGGCAAATTACTATGTGTCTAGGGGTTGGTCTTCTCATTTGCTGTCTTGTGGGGGTTCTCTTGTGTTTGGATGGTCACATCTCTAGTGAGATAGGGAAAGTTTTCTTGTATAATCTCCTGGAATATTTGCTCCATTTCCCTTTCCTCTTCTGGGATACCAATCAGGCATAGGTTCAGCCTCTTGATATAAGCACACATCTCCTGGAGTCTTTGTTCTTTCTTTCTGAGTTTTCTTTATATGTTTCTGCAGATCCAGTGAAGTCCATGTTTTGGTCTTCAAATTCTGGTTTCTTTCTTCTGCTTGATTAATTTTTCTTTCCATACTTGCCATCTTGTTATTTATTAACTGGATAAAATTTTTTATGGCCAATATTTCTGCTACAAGTTCTTTCAGTGTTGCATCTTGTCTTTCTTGAGTCTTATTCACTCTTTCCATCCATTCCTCAATTCCTGTCATATTCTGGAGCCAGTTGTTGGTGACTTCCATTGTTTGGGCTCTGTGGTCTGATTTTTCAGGTGTTTTTCTTTGTAACACTGGGAATGACCTGTGTTCGTCTATTGATTTTTGCTCAGTTATGACAGATCACTTTCTTTTCTCTTTAGTTCCATTATTCAGTGGCAGTGTGAGAGGCTTTCACTTCTGATGTTTGCTTGGCTCTTTATTCTTCCCTGATCAGGGCTCTGAATTTGTTCTATTTTGAAACAGGGTTGTGAATGGGAAGCTTTTCTGTCTCTTATAGTTTTGAAAGTCAAATAAGGCAGAGGATGGGGAACTAGGATTCAGAAACTACTTGCAAATCACAATATTCTCTGATTGTAGTATGGCTTTCCTGAGACACACTCCCTACCACCACTCTGTATGATGATACAATGGGTGTGTGTGTGTGTACTCCCTGAGTCCAAGATACAGTAACAGCAATGAGGGGAACAGAGAAAACTAGAATACAATAATATGGACAATAATTTAAACTTAAAATAAAATTTAAAAACACAGAACAACAGGAGCAGAAACCTAAGCAAAAAACAATTAAACACACACACACACACACACACACACACACACACACGCACACCCCAATACACACTGGAATGACAACAAAGCAAAACAAAACAACAGCAACCAAAAAAGAAACAGGAAAACCAAACACACATACACACACATGCCCAACCCAAAATGAAAGAAGAAAAAGAGAAAAAAGAAAAATAATTAAATTTAAAAAAAAAAAAGCAATTCAAATCAAACCCTCATACATGTATCCATACACACATTAAAGTAAAAAAAAGAGACAAAAAAAAGCAAAACCAAACCAAAAAAAAAACGAACAATGAACACACATAAACAGAAAACAAAAGACAAAAGAAGAAAGAAAAAAGTGATTGGTGGAATGCAGATAGAACCCTCACATACACATTAATGCACAGAGGAAAAATATTTTAAAAATTAGAAAACAAACAAAGAAAAAACCTGACATCATGTAGCAGGTTCTGTAATTCTTCCTCTCAGCTGCCCTCTGCTGTCTCCTTCAGAACTTTGGCCTCATTCACAATCTCCCCAGTGTCTGGCCCAGGGAAGAAGGAAGGGGTGGTGGGGGTGGGTGGGGCTTCAGTCCTCCCCTCCCACTCTAGTATGGTGGGGGGATCCCCTCCCATGGGGAGATACAGGATTGTCTTTTTTGCAGGTACTGGTGGGGGGTGGCCCAATCTGGCTTATCCTGGAGTAGTCCTCCTATGGTAGCTGTTCATCCCTCTCAGTTGTGCCCCAGCCCTGCGGGTCTGACATTCAGCGGATTGTAGAGGAGGAGGGGGCTTGGTCAGCCCCAGACTCACCACTCATCTCTTTGGAGGTCTTCCACATCCTTTTCTGGCCACACCCTTTGTCCTGAGGCTGAATAATGGTAGGGGTGAGGTGCCTGAGACTCAGCACTCATCTTGTCCCTCAGGAGTTTGTGCTTTCAGGATATTCCCTCTGGGTCATGATCAACTCTGAGTAGTTAATCCACTGGCTACAGATTGGGGGGAGTCTGTTGCTCCACAGTGAGCAAGCCTTTCCTGCAGTTTTCAAGATGGTGACAGAGTACCTCTTTCGTCTTCCAATGGGACTCTGCCTCTGGGCTCCCTCGCTGTGCTCCCTCTGCAGCCCTTGCTGCCAGTGTCCAGTCAGGTACTGCAGTGGTGAGGCAGAGTCTGGAGCCAGTAGTCTCTTCTGGCAGCTTCTTCCCAAGAAGGGCTTTGTTGATTTTTTAAAAATGACACATGGCTTCTGCACCCCAGGAAGCACTAGGGGACAAACATGGCAGCTGCAGCACCAGCTGCTTCACCAGAAGAGCCCTGGCCACCTGCTCCCAAGTCTCTACTCAGTCAGCCCCTCACACCCCTGCTTACTCACGGACACATATACAAAATTTTCCATACACTCACTTACTCACACTGGGACTGTCTAATTTCAACTGGCTCTGCTGCCATCTTCCTGAGAATCTATTTTATTAATTTCTATTCTTCACTCAGATCTATCTTCCAGTTAACTAACTCTCTCCATATCTATGTCTAAGTTGTTACTTATCCCATCCATTAAGATTTTTTATTTCAATAACTATACTTTTATTTTGAGAAGTTCTGTGTTGTTTTTTCATATTTGTCTTTTACTTTCTATTATGACTTATTCTTTTATTCAGTTTCTTCCTTTATGTATTTAGTAATTTTAAATATTTATTTTACAATCTTCATTGCACAATTTTATTATTGAAGATGTTAAAAGTTTCACATTTTTTGTTTATTGTCTCAACTTCTTCTAGCTTGTGGTTTATTATTCCCTTGCATAAAGTAACTTTGATTATGAACTGATTTTTAATGGATCTTTATATGTGGAAAACCTGTACAACCAGGGTTCAGGGATTACAGCTTCAGAGCGGTTTTTCATTAACATTTGCCAGGGTGTGTGTGTGTGTGTATGTGTGTGTGTGTGTGTGTGTGTATGAGTGTGTGTGTGTGTGTGTGTGTGTATAAATATATAAAATTTTCAATGCCAAATACAGAGTGTAAATTAGAACCCCAAATCTACATATTAGAGAGGCTTGTTGAAACTTTTCCCCATCCAGAATCCAGGTAGAAACAGCAAACCCTATTAGAGAATGAATTTTTATTCTAACTCACACACCTCTTCTAGTATCCAGGCTTTATATTTTGGATTTGAATTTCAAATTTACACCTAATATCTCCTGTTCCTACATGGACGATCAAATGCAACAGTACCACATTATTGGCTCATTTGACTAGCACTCTAGTTTTTTTCTCTTTTATCCCATCTTCTTAAGGGTATTTCTTTTTTAGTAAAACCTACTTTTTAAAAAGTGTCTATTAAATTTATAGAACATGTGATAGGAAGATTTTCAGGTATAACCTTCATATATTGCTGTTTTCATTCATTAGAAAAGCCTTTGATGGACAAAAATGTCATGTGTCCAGCACTATCTCTGGAATACTCTTTTATAACAGTAGATTGTCATTTGGGCTAATAGCTTTCACAAAGATGGAGCAACCACATTTTTTTATGTGAGATAAACTGTTCTTAAAAGCTTTAATACCTAAACATGACACAATGATTAATTACTAAGAAACATGGTTTTCTTTTATTATATTGAAAGATATCTGAGTCCAGCCCAGAGCAGGTTATTTCAAGTCTTATTCTAATGAATCCCATTCTATTGTTTTTCCCGCAATGCATTCTTCATATAGAAAGAATTTCATGGTCAAGGTGTGTCAATGGGCACAGTAGATTGCCATCAGCCAAGTTCCCGCAAGAAAAAGACAGGAACACTTAACAAGGTAGAAAAATTGGATAGTCACTGAAACGGCTTACTTCTCATTTATCAGCAAGGATTTCTAGTGACTAAGATTAAATAAAGGGGGAAAGGTATTAAATTAACTTTGGAACCAGTGAATAAAATAGACTCAATACTTCCCCAATAGCATATTTATAGAAACCATCTGTAAATATTTAATAGAAAACATCTGACAAACTCTCCCTTGACCTACATGCTTTTTTGGTGTCTAAGTTAAAAAGGGTCTAGGCCACGATTGGTGAAGGGTCAAGGGAGAACATCAAGTAACTCAGTTTCTACATGTGAATTTGCTATTTAAAGGTGTCTTATGTGTCATCTTGATTATTCACCCTTTCCTCACCTTGGCCATCATCCCTAAAACTGCACATGCATGAAGAATACATGTAAAAGTATAAAACTCACAAGAAGTCAAAAGCACCTTATTTGTTTCATCTGGCTTGTCTCTACCTTGTCAAATGCCTGACTTATAATGTCAGAAAGTGTCTTCAAGTAAGAAAGTGAGTACGCTTCTGCCAAATAACATATTTCCTCCCCCATGTTCCTTACCTGCTTTTAACATACTATAGCAGACCCTTATTTTTGTCATGCAATGGGAGATCCATATTGCCTGTTGAAAGTCAATTCAATACCTCTACCATGTGCTTAACACAAATAATGCAAAGAGAAACATGGAAACAAAATGTTCCTCCAATTTTTACATGAGTTAAAATATCTCTGGAATGTGTATAGTAGTCCTCCCCTTATCAAACATTTTCCCGTCTATCGTTTGAGTTATTTGCATTACAACTACAATAGCATATTCCAAGAGAGTGAAAACGAGAGAGATCATATAACTTCTTTTTTTTTGAGTTGGAGTCCCACTCAGTCGCCCAGACTGGAGTGCAGTGGCATGCTTCTGGTCACTGCAACCTCGACCTGCTGGGCTCCAGCAATCCTTCCGTCTCAGCCTTCCAAATAGCTGGAACTTCAGGCGTGTGCTACCACGCCCGTCTAATTTTTGATTTATTGTAGAGATGAGGTCTCACCAAATTGCCCGGGCAGGTCTTGAACCCGCAGGTTCAGGCAATCCACTCACCTCGGCCTCCCAAAGCGCTGGGATTACAGGCTGAGTCACCTAGCCCGGCCAACTTTTATTATAGTATATTATATAACTTTGATTATCTTTTTAATAATAGTCACTCTATAGTATATTGTATAACTTTTATTGTAGTATATTGTAATAATTGTTCTATGTTGTTTGTTATTGCTCATTACTATTAATCTCTTACTATGCCTAATTATTACATTAAACTTTATCATAGGTATGTATGTATAGGAAAAAACATAGCATATGTAGAGTTTGATACTCCATGGTTTCAGGCAACCTCTGGGGTTTTGTAATGTATTCTCTGTAGATAAGGGGGGATTACTGCATTTGCTTCTCTAGGAGGCTAATCTTCCTTCATTGATGCAAATAACTTTAATTTAATATCTTTGTTTTTATCACTCAACTTTCATTAAGACCCTATAATGTGGAAGTCATCATCACAAGGTTTCTAAGTATAAAACATATAATAGGCAATAAATTCATCAGAAAATATATAACTAAGTATAAGCAAATACAATTATGTCCTCTATTTTAAATACATTTATACTGTCAAATTTGGAAGCTAATAATGTACAGCACAAATTTGACTTTGAAGGAAGAAATTTACCACTTTAAACATTTCCTGGTTAGAATAAATCATATGATGGAATATCTGGATAGTATTGCTTTACAGTTTAATATTTATTCATTTGCTTAACAAATTTTTTTGAGAATCTAACATTCACTCATTCATTCAAAAACTGAATTGTCAGTCATGGTGGTTCACACCTGTTATCCCAGCACTTTGGAAGGTTGAGGCAGGAGAATTGCTTGAGTCAAGGAGTTCAAAACTATTCTGGACAACATAGACCTCTTCTCTACAAAAAAAAGATAATAATGATAATAATAATAATTAACTTGGCATGATGGTGCATGCATGTAGTCCCAGCTGTTTGAGAGAATGAGGTAGGAGGATCTCCTGAGCCTAGGAGGTCAAGCTGAAGTGTGCCGTGATTGTGCCACTGCACTCTGGCCTGGGCAACAGAGGGAAACCCTAACTCAAAAGAAAGAGTGAAAGAGGGAGAGAGAGAGAAGGAGAGGAGAAAAGGAGGGAGAAAGAAAGGGAGAGAGGGAGGGAGGGAGGAAGAAAGGAGAATAGAGAAAGAAAGAAATGTATTCGATATATAAATGAAAAGACGTGAGAATGTTCACAGAACAAGTGTGCAAGAGTCTATTATTCTCCACAGCCTCACCAACAACTGTTTTTTAATTTTGTTTTGCTTTTGTCTTTTTAGTGATAGTCATTTTAACTAGAGTAAAATGATATTTCCTTGTAGTTTTCATTTGCATGTTCCTGATGCTTAATGGTGTCAAGCATTTTTTTTCATATATCTGTTGTCCATTTGTATGTCTTCTTTTGAGAAAATGTCTGTTCATGTCCTTAGCCCACTTTATGGGATTGTTATTTATTGTTGAGTTCCTTTAGTTTTCTGTAAATTCTGGATATTAGTCACTTGTTGAATGAATGGTTTGCAAATATATTCTTCCACTCAACAAATTGCCTCTTTACTCTGTTGATTGTTTCCTTTGCCGTGCAGAAGCTTTTTAGTGTAATTCAGTCCCATTTGTCTATATTTGTTCTAGTCTGCTCACTTTTGAGGGGTTAGTTATGAATTTTTTATGTAAATAAATATCCTGAAGTCTTTTCACTGTACTTCGTTATAGTGGTTGTATAATTTCAGGGATTATATTTAAGTCTTTAATCCATCTTGAGTTGATTTTTGCATATGGTGAGAGATAGGGGTCCAGTTTACTCTTTCTGCATATTGCTATCCAATTTTTCTAGCACTGTTGAAGAAGGTTTCTTTCACCAATGTATGTTCATGACGCCTTTATTAAAATATTAGTTATCTGTAAATGTCTGAATTTATTTCTATACTCTCTTCTATTCTATTTATCTATGTTTGTATTTTTCTACCAGTACTATGTTGGTTTGGTTACAATAGTCTTGTAGTATAGGTTGAAGTAAGGCAGTGTAATGCCTCCAGCTTTGTTCTTTTTGCTGAAGATTATTTTGGCTATTGAGCTCTTTAGTTCCATAAGAACTTCAGGATTATTCTTTTGTGGTGAGATTTGTGCTAGGGGTACATGTAGATGTTTGACCTCATTCTTCTTTGGCCCATTAGCACCAGCAGCGGCGTTGGCCCCAGGGCAGGATGCAGTCCTCTATGGGCTTGGTACTCAGAATGGCACCAGGCTGCAGCTGTTCAGGGCATAGAAGGCTATGGGATACAGCATAAAGTCTCTCTTTGGAGCAATGCCTCTGTGCAATCTCTAGGCAGCTCCCTATGTTACTCTCAAAACCCACATGGGTCAAGGGGCTTGCTGATAGCTAGGATTGTATAAATCCATGGTGGAAATGTGAAGCCCTGTGGGTCTCTACTCCCCAGTTCGGGAACTTTGCCCAGCTCCCAGACTATCCCAGCTCCCAGACTATCCCAGCTAAGCAGGCTGCTCCAATTCCTTCTTCATTTTTGCGTTTGGTACTTCTCTTTGCTTCTCTGTTGAATCCCAGTGTGCTCTCTTAGACTATCTATTCAAAGTGTGCATAGATTTGCTTGCTGTTTAGGTTTCTTTCCGTGGAGGAGGAAAGGGACTAGCTACATCTGATCAGCCATCTTGAATCCAGATTCCCCTTATAACTTTGTAACTCAAGGCAATCTGAATTTTAGAGGATTAATTCTCCAAAACTAGATTTTTTTTCAATGACATTATCAAATGTTTTTGTGCCTACAGAGTTTAGGACAGAGCCCTAAACAGCTAGTGACTTCTCTTAAGTGCAAATGTCTGGAAAGTTCAGCTGGTGCCAAAGGTTTTCTCTCTGCTGACTAATTATTTTTGTTGCTGTTGTTATCTGGTTTTTTTGTTTTACTTTTATTTTACATTTTCAAGATGGGAAGTACAATTCAGGGTAAGGTGCATAAGTGGTCATTGTACAGGTGAAGTTTGGGCCTCCGCTGGTCCTCATTTTGCCTGGTTTGGGCTCAGGTACTCTTATTAATGTTATGTGCCCCAATCCCTCCCCTGGCAGTGACCTGCTCCTGCCAATCTCTTTCATGTGGTTTTTTTTGTTTGTTTGTTTGTTTGAGTTGGAGTCTCACTCTGTCGCCCAGACTGGAGTGCAGTGTCCGCTCCCGGCCACC
>NW_007253399.1:336194-383351 GCF_000164805.1 Carlito syrichta
GGCTCTGGCGATCCTTCCGCCTCAGCTTTCTGAGTAGCCGGAATTACAGGCATGCGCTACTACGCCCGGCTGATTTTTTGATTTATTGTAGAGATAAGGTCTCCCTGCCAAGGCGGGTCTCGAACCCACAGGCTCAGGCAATCCACTCACCTCAGCCTCCGATTACAGGCCGAGCCACCCTTCAGGGTCCACTTATGAGTGAGAACAGCTGGTACTCAGTTCTTTGTTTCGGTGATAGATCACTGAGTATGATAGACTCTAATCCATGCTTGCTGCGAAGTCCATAATTGTACCCTTCTTTATGACTGCATAATATTCCATCGGTATATTACCACATTTTTTTATCCATTTCACTTACAACGGCCACAGCATAGTTGGTTCCATGTTACTGCTATTGCAAATAATGCCGCAATAGACATGCATGTACATATATATTTTTTGTAGAATGATTTGAGTTCCTCTGGGTATATTCCTAGGAGAGCACTTACTGGGTTGTACAGATAGTCTGTTTTTATATCTTTTAGAAATTGCCAGTTTTCCACGAGGTTGTACTAGTTTACACTCCCACTAACAATGTAGAAGTGTTCCCTTTTCTCAGCATCCTCTCCAGCATCTGTTCTTTTTAGAGTTATTAATGATGACCATCCTAACTGGAGTCAGGTGGTATCTCAGTGTGGTTTTGATTTGCATTTCTTTGAGGATTAGTGATGCTGCACATTTTTTTCATGTGTCTATTGTCTGCTCATATGTCTTCTTTAGTGAAGTGTCTATTCATATCTTTTGCCCACTTTTTAATAAGGCTATTTTTTAAATTCCTTTTGGCACATTTGATTTCCTTGTAAGTCCTGGATGTTAGACCTTTGTCAGATATACAGTTGGCAAATATTTTTTTCCCATTTTTGGGGCTGTCTTGCCACTCTCTTGATGGTTTCTTTGGCTTTGCACAAGCTTTTCAGTTTGATGAGGTCCCACTTATCTATCTTATCTCATTTGGCATGGGCTTTTGGGGTTTTGATCAGAAATTGGTTGTTATTTTAATCTCTGTAAGATTAGCTCCTGGATTTTCTAAGATTCTTAACATTTGAGATTTTACGTTTAGGTCTTTGATCCACTTAAGAGTTGATTTTTGGGTACGGTAATGGGTAGGGATCCTGTTTCATTCTTCTGCATATGACCTCATGTGCTGACTAATTCTTTTTTTTTTTTTAAGATGTAAGGTACAATTCAGGCTTAGGTGTACAAGTGGTCATCATACAGGTAAGGTTTGGGTCTCCCTTTGGTCTCACTTCACCTGGTTTAAGATCAGATACTCTTATTGATGTTGTGTGCCCACCTGCCCCACCCCTTCCCCGGGCGGTTTCTGGCTACCGCGAATCCCTTTCTTACAGTATTATGTTAAATGTTCAGAGTCTGCTTATAAGTGAGAAAATGTAGTACTCAGTTCTTTGTTTCTGTGATAGATCACTGAATATTATAGACTCTAATTCCATCCAAGTTGGTGCAGAGTCCATAATTTTGTCCTTTTTTATGGCTGCATAATATTCTATCTCATATGAACTACATTTTTCTTTATCCAGTCCTGTTTTGATGGGCAGCACAGTTGGTTCCATGTTTTTGCTATTGTGAATAGTGCTGCAATAAATATGCATGTGCAGGTATCTTTTTTGTAGCAAGATTTAAGTTCCTCTGGGCATATTCTCAGAAGTGGGATTGCTGGGTCATATGGAAGGTCAATTTCTAGTTCTTTTAGGAATCACCACACTGTTTTCCATAGAATCTGAACTAGTTTGCATTTTTATCAACAGTGTAGAAGCATTCCATTTTCTCGACATCCTCGCCAGCATCTGTTGATTTTTTGTTTTATTAATGATAGCAATTCTTACTGGAGTTATGTGATACCTCAGTGTGGTTTTGATTTGCATTTCTCTGAAGATTAGTGAGGCTGAGCATTTTTTCAGGTGTCTGTTGGCTGCTTATATGTCTTCTTTTGAGAAATATCTATTCATGTGTTTTGCCCATTTTTTAATGGGGCTGTTTGTTTTTTTCCTTTAGGCACATTTGAGTTCCTTATAGATCCTTTGTATATCCTTTGTCAGATATGCAGTTGGCAAATATTTTTTCCCCATTCTGTGGGCTGTGTCCCCACTCTCTTGATGGTTTCCTTTGCTTTGCAGAAACTTTTCAGTTTGATGAGGTCCCACTTGTATATCGTATCTCTTATGACATGGGAACTTGGGGTTTTGATCAGGAAGTGGTTGTCTATTCCGATTTCCATAAGGGTGTCTTCTGCATTTTCTAATATTTGAGGTTTTACATTTAGGTCTTTGATCCATTTAGAGTTGATTTTTATGTATGATGATAGGTAGGAGTCCTGTTTCATTCTTTTGCATGTAGTCAGTCCATTTTCCCAGCACCATTTACTGAATAGGTTCTCCTCTCACCAGTAGTTGCTGGTGGAGACATTGTCAAAGATGAGAAATTGAGATTTTGCTTCCAGAATTTCTATCCTGTTCCACTGGTCTATATGCCTGTTCTTATACCAATACTAGGCTTTTTTGATTATTGTAGCTGTAAAATAAAGTTTAGTCTGGAAGTGTGATACCTCCCAGTTTGTTTCTTTTGCTAAGGATTGTTTTGTCCATTTGTGGTCATTTATGTTTTCATATGAATTTCTGTATTGTTGTTTCCAGGACTGAGAAGAATTAGGCTGGTAATTTAATGTGTATTGCATTGAATCAGTAGATTGTCTTTGGTAGGATGGTCATCTAAACAATGTTGATTCTTCCAATCCATGAGCATGGAATATTTTTCTATTTGTTTGTGTCATCTTTGATTTCTTTAAGCAATGTTTTGTCATGATTTTACTATCAGACAAAACAACTCATAAACTATCAAAAATTTAAAAAGATATGAAAGGACACCACATAATGATAAAAGGTTCGATCCATCAACAAGAAATATCCATCCTAAACATGTATGCAGCCAACACAGTAGTACTAGCTTTTATAAAGCAGCTACAAAGCAAGTTCAAAAAAGATATTGACTCGAACACTATCATAGCTAGAGACATAATTACCCCACAAACCTAACAACCCTAGAAAGGTCATTGATGCGAAAAATCAACAAAGAGATTCAGAACCTCAGCTTGATACTTGACCAAATGGACTTAGTAGATAGCTACAGAACACTTCACCCAACAATTACAGAATGTACATTCTACTCATCACCACATGGAACATACTCCAAGATTGACCACATACTTGGCCTTAAATCAAGCATAAACAAATTTCACAAGATTGAAATACTGCCATGTACCTTCCAAGACCACAGTGTAATAAAAATAAATATCACCACGAACCAAATTCCCCTAAAACCTACAAAAACATGGACACTAAACAGCATGATGCTGAATGACTACTGGGTCAACACAGAAATCATAACAGAAATTAAAAGATTCCTGAAAACAAATGAAAATGAAGAAACATCTTACCAAAACCTCTAGGATACAATGAAATCAGTACTAAGAGAGGAATTTATACCTCTATGAACACACATCAAGAAAACAGAAAGATCACAAGTTAACAGCCTAACAAATCACTTAAAGGAACTGGAAAGGCAAGACTACCAAAACCCTAACTTAGGTAGAAGAATCCAGATCACCAAGGTAAAAGCCCAGATACATAACATAGAAGACAAAAATATCATAGCAAAAAATCAATGAAACAAAAAGCTATTTGTTTGAAAGGATAAACAAGATTGATGGACCCCCTAACCAGAATGACCAAGGCAAAGAGAGAAAAAACCCAAATAAACATGATCAGAAACAAAAAAAGATCAAGTTACAACTGACCCTGAAGAAATACAAAAGATTATCAGATATACTATGCATACCTGATGGAAACAAACTCTATAACCTAAATGAAATGGATGACTTTGTGACATCACACAACCTTCCTAGGTTGAAACAGAGAAATTGAGATGCTAAATTGACCAATAACAACCCAGGAAATTGACTCTGTCATAAGAAAACTACCTACAAAAAAAAAAATTCCTAGACCAGACAGATTTCCAGTGGAATTCTACAAAACACACAAAGAGGAGCTGATGCCAATCCTATTGAAAGTATTCCAGGCAAGTGAGAAAGACAGAACTCTCCCCAAATCATTTTATTACACTGTCATCACACTGATACCCAAACTGGGTAAAGATTCAACAAAGAAAGAGAACTACAGGCCAATATCCCTGATGTACATAGATGCAAAATTCTCCATAAGATTTTAGCAAATTGGATGCAACAGCACATCTCAGAAATTACCCACCATGACCAAGTAGGCATCATCTCAAGGATACAGGGCTGGTTCAACTGCCACAAAACCATAAATATAATTAAATACATCAACAGATGTAAAAACAAGAACCACATGTTTATATCATTAGATGCAGAAAAAGTTTTCAATAAAATTCAGCATCCCTTCTTGATAAAAAACCCTTGAACACCTAGGCATGGAGGGAATAGTAAGAGCCATCTATGTAAACCCACAACCAACATATTGCTAAACGGACAGAAATTGGAAGCATTTCCCCTGAAAACTGGAACAAGACAAGGCTGCCCACTCTCACCCCTCCTGCTTAATATAGTGTTGGAAGTCCTACGTAGAGCAACCAGACAAGAGAAGAAAATCAAGGGTATCCAAATAGAAAAAGAGGAAGTTACATTATCCTTCTTTGCTGATGATATAATCCTATACCTCAAAAATACAAGAGAATCTGTCAAAAACCTCTTTGCACTGACAAAAGACTTTGGCAAAGTCCTGGGGTACAAAATAAGCATGCAAAAGACGCGCATTCTTTTTTTTTTTTTTTTTGAGTTGGAGTCTCACTCTGTCACCCAGACTGGAGTGCAGTGGCCACTCCCGGCCACCGCAGCCTTGACCTGCTGGGCTCCAGCGATCCTTCAGCCTCAGCCTTCCAAGTAGCTGGAACTACAGGCGCGTGCTACCACACCTGGCTAATTTTTTATTTATTGTAGAGATGAGGTCTCGCCAAGTTGCCCAGGTGGGTCACGAACCCTTGGGCTCAGGCAATCCACTCACCTCAGCCTCAGGCTGAGCCAATCGGAATCTCACTCTTACCTAGGCTGGAGTGCAGTGGCTTACTCATGGCCACAGCAGCCTCGACCTGCTGAGTTCAGGTTATCCTTCCATCTCAGCCTTACAAGTAGCTGGAACTACAGGCACGTGCCACCATGCTCAGCAAATTTTTTGTATTATTTATTTTAGAGACGAGGTCTCACCAAGTTGCCCATACTGGTCTCGAATCCCTGGGCTTAGGCAATCCTCTTGCCTCTGCCTCCCAAAGTGCTGGAATTACAGGCGTGAGCCACTGCACCTGGCTAACGGTCACATTCTTATACACCAACAACAGGCAGAGAATCAGATAGAAAACACAATTCCATTTACAATAGGCACAAAAAAAGGAAATATTTCAGCATCTTCCTAACCAAAGAAGTGAAAGATTTTTATAGCTGACTAATTCTTAACTGAAAGCAAGTAGGGCAGGGGCTCTAGAAGTACAGAAATATGTGTTGATAAAAACTGTGTTACATCTTTAAGAAATAGCTAAAATGTTCATTGTGTTTGGAAGACAGCAGTATGTCTTACGTGAGCAACACAACTGACATTAAGAATAATGTTATCACTTTGTGCAAATATCCTAAATATCTTGCATCAATGTCTTTGATCTCAATATTTCAGTAAGGTTACAAATTTATACTGCAATTTTGGTTCACTGGGGTGAGTATTAAGTCAGTGCTAACAATATTTCACTAATCTTTGCTGTCAGTCTTTGGAAGGTAATTAAGGAACATTCTAAGTGAATCAATTCTCTGCTTTTGTGTGACAGCCCGCAGGGGTTTTAGCCAAAGTGGCTAACTTCCTCGACCACCCTGGAAAAATTACCATACTAGATATAAGTCAGGAACATGGAAAAGGCAACATGGTGAGCCCTGTAGTATATGTAACTCAGTTCACTGCCATTCAAAAGGTTATTGACAACAGAAAAGCTTTCTCAACAGCAGGAGTACCTTGGAGAAGAAAACATTTCTAGTGATAGAAAAATACATCATGGTATGCTGGGTGTGTGGGTGAAATATTTTGTATTCATTTGTGCTGAGCTGAAAGACCTAATCACCATCCTTTTTCTTCTTGCATACAATTATTTGCATTAGTGGAAGCTCCATTTAAGTAATGCCAGAAAAGTCATTGAAAGGAACAGCCAGATTCCTTTAAAATAACAACTTTACAAAATAAAGTTACAGTCTGTATTTAGTATCCTTGAGTGAGAGCAATATTGAAAATCAAGAAATGGAAAAATGAGTTTCTGCTTGCTTAGATTATTAGTGCAGTACAGCCATTAGTAGACTATTTAATATAACCGATGATGCTAAGAATTTAGTGAAAGTTGATGGATGTGTAGTGAATCCTTTCTCTGTGAATGGCATTGTAGTAGTTCACTGAATAGTAGAAATTATACCTGTTTTTCCATGGGAAGGATACTAGATAGAGTGAAATAGACATTACACTCTGAAAATAAACAAACAAACAAAAAAGCAGTGTGTGAAAAACATATTGACTTTTTAAAAAAATCTATTTTTCAAATACCACACACATGCAGAAAATATTTGTTGTGCATCTGCTAAATATAATTTGCAGGGAACACAAAGACATTTAAAACATATGCCAAGACCTCACAAAAGTTAAAATCTATCTGAGAGAAAAAACTAAGTACATAAAAAGGTAAATGAGAAGAATTTTTTTAATTAGAATTTGAAACAATATAAAGGAGGATAAGAAGGCAGAGTATGATTAAAAGTAATTGTATGAATGGTTCTGAATAAGAGTAGGAACATAATGCCTTTAAAAGATGAAAAGGATTTAGATGAATGGAGAATAAGACGAAGTATTCCAAGACTCCATGAGAGAAAGCATGAGGGAGAGAAAGGCTTTTGGTAGCAATGGGCATTTCAGTTTGACCAAACTCCCTGTGTCTGAAAGGTTTAGTGCCCTGCTCCTTGGATCTGGAGCTAGTAGTTTTGGGCTGTTTAGACACACTTCTGCTATTTTCTAGTCAGCAATTCTTGACCAACCCACCTTACTTCTTGATCCATCCACCTTTCTTCTCCAGCCTCTTTTCCTCATTTGAAGCATGAGCATGTTAACACCTGAAATTCTTACCTTACAATTTTCATGAGGACCAAATAACAAGATCTGTATGAAAGCACTTTGAAAACTAACTAAAGAAAAGAAAAATAATAATCATTGATAGCATTGTCTGGGAAAATAAGATTGAAGTACATTGTAGATACCTTGAATGAATAAGGACGTCTGAATTTATTTGATTGGAAGCACCTGGAAGTTTTTGAACAAGAGAATGAAGTAATCAATGTAGTGTTTGCAGGTTATTCACGAGATAGCAATGCAGGTGGACAGACATGGGAACCATAAAATTAGAACTGTAGGATAAGAAGGTGGGGGGGGCGAGAATTACACTAAGAAAAACCTGACATGGCTAGGACCTCACAGAGAGGGAAATTAGGAAGAAGGGGATTAAAAAATGTAAATCCCAAGAAGTTGGCACATGGAAGTTCCAAAAAATGGAGGTACCATTATAGAAGATTAGGAAAGAGAATCAGCCTGTGGAAAGAAAGTTGTAAGATGATGAGAAATTCTATTTAAAATACTAAATTTGAGCTACCTGTAGGACATGCACGTGAAACTGGACCAGAGGCTGGCATAAATGTGGAAATAACTAAGCTACAGTTTGAGATTTGAAAGTCACATATCTTATGGTGATAGCTAAAATAAGGAGGGCAAATGACAACTTCAAGGAAGAGGAGATAAGGTAAAAATAATAATTTATGGCATAGTAGAATTTCATATATAGTTATAATAAATTGAGTATGTGAAGTAGAATATTGAAAGGTTATTAGACTATATTTCCACTAAATATTAATATATAAATTTTTTGACTGTTAGTTGCAAGTAGTAATTATCAGTTATTATATAATAAGAAAATTATGAAAATGGATGGATTAAATACATTATTGGAGCTGTCAAATAATAAATACACCACTAAGGCTTTTGAACAAACTGGTTTTAAATGTTGCCTCTTTTAAAAATAACTAAAAACTAAAATACTGCTGTATGGTTTCATTCCATCATTTTGCAAATATTTTTTCATTAAATTTAAACCACTTTCTGATAAAGAGTCCCTTCACATAATTTTTTAAACTATAATGGTTTCAAGAGAAGGGTTGCAAAAGTATAGGATTCATTCATTTTTAACAAACATGAGTGAGAGAGAGTAGGAAGAAAAGAGTATTGTGAGTATGAGTGAATCATTCACTAAATATGAGTACCAGGGTCCAGAGAAGTGAGACTTCTCCAGAGTTCACCTTTGGGAGGACCTGTGGCCCCACAGATCCCTGTGTAGCCTTCTCTACTTAATTCTGGGCCTGGATTTAGAGTCCGCCAGACCACCTGTTAATGGAAAACAGTTTCACAAGGGAGGATAAGGAAAGGCACAGATTAAAATAAAGACGAATTTGGATTTCTTGAATCTGTATGTCCATATCTTTCCCAATACTTGGGAAGTTTTTGTCTATTAAAGACTTACATACATAGAGATGTCATGGGTTTGGTTCCAGATCACTGAAGTAAAGCAAATATCATCATAAAATAGAAAGTCACACGTTTTTCTTGGTTTCCCGGTGCATATAAAAGTTATGTTTATACTATACTGTGGTCTGTTAAATGTGCAATAGCACTATGTCTTTAAAAATAATGTACATATGTTAAATAAAATATACTTCATTGCCAAAAATGCTGACAATCATCTGAGCCTTCAGCAATGGAGATTACGCCTTGAGGTTGATGGCTGCTGACAGATCGGGGTGATGGTTTCTGAAGGTTATAGTGGCTGTGGCAATTTCTTAAAATAAGACAGCAATGAAGTTTCCTGCATCAAATGACTCTTCCCTTCATGAAAGTTATCTCTGTAGTATGTGATGCTGTTTGATAGCATTTTACTCACAGTAGAACTTCTTTCAAACCCTACTGCTGCTTTATCAACTAAGTGTATGGAATATTCTAAATACTTTGTTGTCATTTCAACAATATTCACAGCATCATCACCAGGAGTAGATTCCAGCTCAAGAAACCAGTTTCTTTGCTCATCCATAAGAAGCAACCCTTCAACTGGTAAAGTTTTACTATGAAATTGGCTGTTAAGCTGCTGTGCACCAATAAGATACGTAAAAGTTAAATAATGAGGAAAGATATCTTAATAAATACTGTTGTTAGCATCAGAAAGTTATAATATTTGTCAGCAACAGAGATCTGGAATATCTTTCTGTTAAAATCATAAAACACTAAAAAAAGTTATGGTGCCAGGCTCGGTGGCTCAGCCTGTAATCCCACGCTTTGGAAGGCTGTGGTGAGTGGATTGCCTGAGCCCACGGGTTTGAGACCCGCCTGGGTAATTTGGCAAGACCTCATCTCTACAATAAATCAAAAAAATTAGCCAGGTGTGGTAGCACGTGCCTGTAGTTCCAGTTACTTGGAAGGCTGAGGTGGAAGAATTGCCGGAGCCCAGCAGGTCGAGGCTGCAGTGGCTGGGAGCAGCCACTGCACTCCAGTCTGGGTGACAGAGCGAGACCCCAACTCAAAAAAAAAAAGTTACTGTAAGCCAAATGCTGCAACTTGGCAGAAAGCTGAGCACTTCAAACTCTTGGCCTGCATACCTCAGTGGTGGAAAGAGAGACCAAAGAAAATATTTGCAAACTATATATCTGACAATGGAAGAATAGTCAGACTATATAAGGAACTTAATAGCAAAATAATCACAAAAATCTCAATTTAAAAATGGGCAAAAGAAGACATACAAATGGCCAACTGGCATATGAAAAAATATTCAGCATTACTAATCATCAGAGAAATGCAAAGCAAAACCAAAATAAGATACCACCCTATTCCAGTTAGAATGGCTGTTATCAAAAGAAAACAGATGTTTGTGAAGATGTAGAGAAAAGAGAGTACTTATACACTGTTAGTGGGATTGCAACCTAGTATTGCCATTATGGACAACAGTATGTTTTTTCTAAAAAATAAAAATAAATCTATCATATGATCCAGCAGTCCCATTTCTGGGTATTTACTCAAAATATTTGACATCAGTGTATTGAAGACACTCCCATATTTATTGCAGCACTATTTACAATAGCAAAGATATAGAATCAACCTAAGTATTCAACATGAATAAATAGATTTTTTAAAGTGATATATATATATGCAACAGAATATTATAAAGCCATAAAAAAATAATGAAATAGTTATTTGAGACAATGTGGATGAACCTAGAGCTAGCTAAAGATAGAAAAATAATACAGACAAAGAAAGACAGATGCTGCATGATCTCATTCATATGTCAAATCTACAAGTAAAAGAAATAAAAACAAAGCAGGAGGGAAAAGATGATGAGGAGAAGTTGGTCAATGGGTACCTATTATCATTAGATAGAAGGAATAAACTCTGGTGTTCTATTGCACAGTAGGGTGTCAGTGGTTAACAGTAAAATAGTGTATATTACAAAATAGCTTGAAGAGAGAGGCTTTTGTTCTTATAACAAAGAAATGATAACTGCATGATGTGCTGTTTATACTAACCATGCTGACTGGACACATTATAGATAATTATTGAAATATCAAATTGTACACCCCCCTCAAAATGTGTAAACTGTTAGCATGTCAATTAAAAATAAATGTTTAAAAAAGACAACTGAACTAGGGTCAGAGGTTGCTAGAGTGGGTTTATATATAGGAATATATTTGCCTCAATCTGTTAAGGCCAGATCTTCCAAAGGACCTGGCTGTTTATGCTACTGTGCACTCCCCTAGTCTTTTTGAAATTGTTGATATAATGCTCTGCTCACCACAGGAAAGGTATTAAAGAGCTTTGTTCCACTGCACACACACAAGCTTGGCAAGCAGCCACTTGAATCTCTCCTGCTAGTTGCATGAAAACATTTCACCACCATTACCAGAAAAGGCAAAGACTCCAAGCGTCTTTATGACAACAGGTAACCATTTTGTATAATTTACACTGAAGAATGACCTTTGTGCCCACAAAATAGTGAGCACAGGGAACTATGCCAGGGAATAGAGTCAGTTCACCCAGAAATGAGCCCTCAAATTCATGGAGTGTACATTTGCAGGTATGTAGTCTGCTAAAATGGTCTTAGGATATTAAGGTTGTGATATTGAATAGCACCATGCTGTTTCCAGTATTAAATAACTTATGTCTTTATTTTTTATGGCTTCATAGATATTATATATTTTATATAACTACAGGTAACATGAGCACCTTCCTAGGTGTGCTAAACTTTTTACTTTGTTTCTTTTAACACATACAAATAAACAAACTATGAGCAAAGTTGTCTTATGCTTTGGTTTTATCATCTGTTACTAGTTAGATAACGTGCCTGAGGTCAAACAGCTGCCAAGCATTTATGCAGTCTAACTAAAGAGTCCATAGCATTAACTACTATGCTGCCCACCTCATATTATACTAATGGTATGTATATTTAATATATACAGCAAACCTCTGAATCTGTAAGATATTATCAGGTATCCTAGTAAAGAACTTTACAAGATGGGCCAGGCTGGGTGACTCAGCCTGTAATCCCAGCACTTTGGGAGGCTGAAGTGAGTCAGATTGTGTTACTATGGGAAAGAAAAAGCAAGCACAAGACAGGATTTACCTATACGGACTTGACAAGAGAGCCCAAATCCAATCCTTCAGAAAGTCAACTATGTGGTTTGCTAAATGATGTGGAAAAAGCAATGCTGTTCCTTGTCCAAGTGAAGTACCAGACTGCTCTAATATGCTTTCCTAATGATCCTTAAGGAATTACTATTGGTAATTCCTTAAGGATTGCCTGAGCTCGCGGGTTCAAGACCCGCCTGGGCAACTTGGCGAGCCCTCATCTCTACAATAAATCAAAAACTAGTGAGGCATGGTAACACTCGCCTGTAGTTTCGGCTGCTTGAAAGGCTGAGGTGGAAGGATCGCTGGAGCCCAGCAGGTTGAGGCTGCAGTGGCCGAGAGCATGCGACTGCACTCCAGTCTGGGCGACAGAGACTCCAACTCAAAAAAAAAAAAAAGAACTTTACAAGATGAAACAAACTATATCTACTCTTGCATGCATTCAGACCTAAATACTGTCCTAGAGTAATTGAAATGCTATGGATATGCAGAAAACTTGTAAATAAACTATTCTGGCTCATCTCTTACCAATAGTAATTCCTTAAGGATCATTAGGAAAGCATATTAGAGCAGTCTGGTACTTCACTTGGACAAGGAACAGCATTGCTTTTTCCACATCATTTAGCAAACCACATAGTTGACTTTCTGAAGGATTGGATTTGGGCTCTCTTGTCAAATCCGTATAGGTAAATCCTGTCTTGTGCTTGCTTTCTCTTTCCCATAGTAACACAATCTGACTGACTTCTATCTCTTTCAAACAGGAGAGTGGATGCTGACTACGTAATGCCATCTACTAGACATCAAAGGATAAATATTGCCGATTTATTATCACTAGAACCCTGGAAGTACATCACTAACCACTTATAGGAACCTCAAGATCTCAATTATAAACAAATTCCATTTTAGTGCCAAAAATCACATAAATCTGGAAAGCAACTTCACAGACACTAGACTTTAGAATTTATAAGCTTAAAACTATTAAAAGAAACATTACAATAAAAATACACAAAACATTGAATAATGAGGAAAGATCTCTTAATAAATACTGTTGTTACCATCAGAAAGTCCTAATATTTGCCAGCAACAGAGATCTGGCATATCTTTTTGTTGAAACCATAACATATTTTTTAAGAATTGTTGGTATGCCAAATGTTACAACTTGGCTGAAAGCAGAGTACTTCATACTCTTGTCCTACATGCCTCAGTGGTGGGAAGAGAGACCAGAGTCTATGAAATGCTACAGTGAACTCACAGGGGTGTGATAATTTATTTAATAAGTCCAGACAACGCACCATGTGCCTATGGTCTACTGTTGAAAACATGCACTTTATAATACCCATTATGAAACAGACAATAGCATCTTCCCATATAGTATTAGAAGAACAAATTCAGAAAAAGTTTTGGAATATATGTGCTATTTTTTCTGACACTAGTGATACACCAGTGGTAACTACAGAGATGTGAAACTTGTCAGTTTGCTTCCTTATAAAACCAGAAGTATTCTCTTATTAGGAGTCCTTAATAGGATCTCCACTTACCTTTCTTTTTACAGATAGGTGTTACCTTTCACAGGGAACAGTTGGTCTTATGCTTTCCCTAAGAAGCAAGTCTTCATCCTATCTGACCAAACCAGATTGCCTTTTCCCTCCTTTATTCCTAGTTTATAAATCTTACCCCTTTTTAATAACTGGCCTTGAATCTTCCTTAACAATATGTTGATAACCTTGCTACTGACCTAGAGAGATGTAAGATTGTCCAGTAAAGTGTAGGGGGTCCTATCATTTGATAAACCAGTGAAGTACATAATGCTACAAATATCACAATAATAATCTATGCCGGGATTATAAAAGATAGCTAAACTTAAAAATGTCTTTTTCCTCTAAGCTATGAAAGCACTTAAAATTATAGAAAAATGTTCTTTTCATACTACTACAGAAATAAAATATCTTCTTCATCCTTTCTTTAAGAAGCAGGTCTTTATTCTGTTTCACTGAAATAGAAGACATTTGAAATAATATATATGCATGCATGTATTCATTTTAAAAATTTGCTGAGTGTCTCTTATGTGCCAGATGCTGTACTAAGGTAGCAGGACCAAGAATTTGTCCTGGCTTCACTTCATGTATTTATTAGGCCCCTACTAAGTGACAGGCACCCTCAAAGACATTAAGGATACATTGGTGAATAAGATTAGCCCAATCTACAGAGAATCACTAAGAACACAGTGGTGAATAAGATTAGCCCAATCTACAGAGAATTTTGATAAGGAAATGGACAAACAGATCTAACATGGCAAAGGACAAGGCCAGGTCCCGTGGGCAGTGGGAGCTTTCAGAAGGTCCTCCAACTTGGCCTTGGACTCCAGGAAGGCCAGGCCTCCTTCACACAAAGAATAAAGGAGGCTGAGGCATTCCAGTTGGCAGCTAGTAAATTGATACGCATCATCACGTCTCTGTAGGCTGTGACAGTCGCTTTATTGTGAAAACAACTGCACTATTTGGGATGAGCCAAGTCCCAGTATGCTTCAGCAGTCCTGAGTGTAAACACATGCCTGTGAAAAGGAATAAAATGATTGGTAGATCTTTACAAAGGAGTAGTACTTAAAAAACAAAAAACAAAAATATAGGCATTGTGAGAGATAAAATAGCTTTCTTTTTACACCTTATAGAGCTGAAATATATCTCAGCTTCAATGTCCCTGAGGGTGTTTCACATACAATGAGTTTCACAGTCGCAGGAAGTATACCACAAAGCTAAATCTCTGTGGTCAAAATGCCAACAGGGAGCCCATTCTTTTTTCTTTTTTCTTTTTAAAGAATCACACTTATTCAGAGGAGTGATTTTCAGGACCACACTCCCTGCCAGGAAAAGTTTTAAAAAGCCAAAGCCACAGAGTCCTCCACAGCCCCAGTGCTGCAAGATGATACTAAAGATAGGAGATAAAATTAAAAATAGTCTAGGTGTTGGCTTTATACCTTGTAGGTCTAGTGTTAATGGTCTCCATCTCAGTAAACTGGTGAAATACTATCTACACTACACAACAAAGTTGAAAGAGGTACAGAGTGTTATACCCACTTTTCAGGAGATCACTATCTTCTGAATCTAGTGTGCGAGTTTTCACCAACATTGGTCCAGAACACATATTTTGAAGTTCTTTAAGATGTCAATACATCTAAACAGTAATATATGCTGAACCTAGTTCCATATATTGAGAGGACAGATTAACTCTCAGCAGGAGGAGACATTTGATTAATTCTCTGAGATAAGGTTCATTACCTTGTTCAAAACATTATTTCCCTTGACATTTCTATGAAGAGAGAAAATTCATCACATCCTGTGTCATAATTATGGAAGAACCAGTAATTTTGTTGCATATGAAAACTGTTTCTGTTCTTTTTCTTCTTCTTCTTTTTAGACAGTGGAAGAAAAGTGATGCAGGCACACAAGTTACCACAGCGGGTGCCTAAGATTCTGAAAGGAATCAGAGAAAGTCAGAAGGAAAAAAAAAACTAAACCAAATAGGCCAGGCACGGAGGCTCAGGCCTGTAATCCCAGCATTTAGGGAGGCCAAGGAGTTTGAGACCACCCTGGGCAACATAGAGAGACCTTGTCTCTACAAAAAAATTATCTGGGAGTGGTGGTATACACCTGTAGTCCCAGCTACTTGGGAGGCTGAGGTGGGAAGATCACCTGAGCCCAGGATGTCAAGGCTATGGTGAGCTGTGATTGTGCCATTGCATTCCAGCCTGGGTGACAGGGTGAGACTCCAATGCAAAAAAAAAACCAAAAAACTCTAACTAGATTAAAGCAGCCCCAGTTCTTACTCTACCCCAGTTTTTCACTTATTTCTAATCATGTACAAGGAAATAATGTTTTAAACAAGGTAATGAACCTTATCCCAGAGAATTAATCAAATATCTCCTCCTGCTGAGAGTTAATCTGTCCTCTCAATATAGAAGCACTAGACTCCTTCCTCTCACTCCCATCCCAAGTCTTTCAGTCTCCCTCCTTCATATCCCTGAATATTAATACCCTTACTATCTTCTCCCATCTAAACTGCTACCACCTGATCCAAGTCAGCTTCACATCTTGCTTAGATTCCTGCACTTGCTATCTGTTAGGAGTACATCTCAGTGGGACCTCCAAAAATGTTAGGGCATACTCTCCCAGCTGGGCCTCCAGAATGTTAGGCCCACTGGGGGTGTGGGGTGTCTGGTATGCAATCCAATGCTACATGAAAGATGCAAAGAACTGCACAGAAGCTAGATTAGAAAATATAGTTTATTTAGAAAGTAAATTAGAAAGAGAAAGAGGTGATTCACCTCCCCAAGGTAAGAGAGGGGCCCAAAGCAAAAGAAACCATGGCCTGCCCGTAGCTCAAAGAACATATGGCCACAACATAGCTTAGCAAGTCAATGGTGACTTGTTGCTTGTGGTTGACTCCTTTTAAATATTTCCCTTGGGTGGGGGAAGGTCATTAAGGTGATTGGGTGGTAGTCTGCTCCATGTCATTACGAAGGGGCAGGTAAGCACTGGTACTGACTCAGGTGATGGACAGCAGGCAGATGGATGGGTTAGTCACATGATTGCTGCCATGGTGGTGGGTTAAATGGAAAGAGACAAGGGGAGGGGAGGGGATTTTCCTGCAAGAGACTTGCCAGACATTTTCTATCCACAAACTCCTTGACAAAAAGTGGTCTATTATCATTTCTATAGCTCTGTCCTTGTCTTATATCTAATGGAGATTTGCTGAGGAGGGTGGGGTAGACTGTCACTTGGCCTGCAGTAGAATGTCTGAATGCTTCCTAAAACCTGCCTATTGGAAATTCATTGATTCCAAAACCTATGCCAGATTCAAAGCATGTCAGTCAAAGCACAAATGGCTATGCTGAGGCAAAATGTGAACTAAGGTTACTCTAGGTTTCTACAGGTACCTCCTTTCGGTAACTAGTCTCTCTGTTTCCAGTTTGCCCAAGTCTTACCCTCACTAGCCTCTCCATCCTCCAGACCCCTAACTGCATATTTCACCACTTCCTTCCCTTTCTTAATGCTGGACATAGGTCTCACCTGATAGCTTCTAGGACTAGATGCCAACCACAAGGCCTCAAGTAGACTGGCTATGGTCTCCTGCCTTCCTTGCTTGTCTCAAGTCCTCACCACAAGCAGCAAACAATACCACTTCAAACTCTGTAGTCCTCAGACACTTGAGTCTACCTACTCATCCCCTATTTCTACCTGAGTGCTACTGCTTCTGCTCTAGAAATCTGTCCTCTCTACCTCCTCACACTTCATCTGTCTAACTCATATTAACGTCTCAATTGTCAGCAGCTAGTAATAATAATATTAATAGCAACAATAATAACTTATGATAACTGAGCACTTTCTGTGTGCAGGTAATGTGCTAAGTACTTTATGGTCACCTTATTTTTCCTTTAAAAGAAAACACAGCCAGGCTTGGTGGCTCAGCCTGTAATCCCGCACTTTGGGAGGCTGAGGTGAGTGGATTGCCTGAGCCCGTGGGTTTGAGACCCACCTGGGCAACTTAACGAGACCTCATCTCTACAATAAATCAAATAAATCAGCCGGGCATGGTAGCATGTGCCTGTAATTCCGGCTACTCGGAAGGCTGAGACGGAAGGATCGCCAGAGCCCAGCAGGTCAAGGCTGCAGTGACCGGGAACGGCCACTTCACTCCAGTCTGGGCTACAGAGTGAGACTCCAACTTAAAAAAAAAAAAGAAAACACAAGTAAGCAACAGAAAAGAGATCGGAGAAGAACCAGGGGAGAGAAGTATCACAGAAAGAGAAGGAAAGTTACAAGAAGAAAAGTGTGGCATATAGTATTAAATTCTGCAAATATAAAGGAAGACAGAGTTTCAATATGCAACTGGATTTTGCAAAGAGAAGGGCACTGGTCAGCTTGGAGAGAGTATCTCTGGAGTGATTGGAGAATGAAGCCAATGCAGTAGTCCCCAACCTTTTCATCATTGGGAACTGATTTTATGGAAGATAATTTTTCCATGGACCACGGGGGTAGATGGTTTCGAGATCACTCAAGTGCATTACATTTATTGTGCACTTTATTTTTATTATTATTACAATGTAATATATAATGAAATAATTACACAACTCACCATAGTGCAGAATCAGTAGGAGCCCTGAGTTGTTCTATCTGGAGGTGATGGCAGACGGTGACACCCAAAGTGTGTTGCTTATGTCCAGTATACGCTGTAATCTCGTTTTGGTTGCTGTCACTGCAGAAAACCTTGCTTCACAAGACAGGATGTTGGAAATGGAAGCAGGTTTTTCAGTGCTTTTATGGCAATTTCAGGATGTTCTGCCTTGACTTAACCCAGAATGCATGGAGATTTGAAGTTATCTCAAACATACTATTAAAGCCTCTGTAATTTGCAATCTCAAGCAATTGATCCTCTCCTAGCACAAAGTCTATTCACCTGGCTTATTCACAAATGAGCCGGAGATCTATTCCTTCCCATTTCTGGGGTCTTTTGTGTTGGGAGATAATGCTTAAACTCTTTTGAAAACTGAGATAGGTGATCATGCACCAAATGAGTGAAAGAAGGCTCTGGCTTAGTCTCTTTCAAAATCTTTGCTAATGTTTGCAACATGTTAAAAATCCGAATGTTCACTCATCGTCCCCATAATTCCAGTTTGGCTTTGCATGTAGCCTCTTTATCTGCCAGCTTTAACACAGTTGTCATTCTCCCCTGAAGTGACAGATTTATGTGCTTGCTTGTATTCATTGAGCAAGTTGAATATGTCACACAAGTAAACAAGTTTTGCTACCCATTCTGTGTCACTGAAATGTGCTGCCAGTGGTGACTGTTTCTCTGAAAGAAATCTCTGGAGCAGGTCTTGTAACTCAAAAAGTCTGTCCAGTGATCTACCTTTAGAAAACCATCTCAATTCTGTGTATAAGAGAAGATATATGTGCTCTTCACCCATCTCCTCACAAAGTGGTGCAAACAGATGTGAGTTAAGGGCATGCACGTTAATGTGGTTGATAATTTTAATAACATCCTGCAAAACATTGTTACATTCTGGTGACATTTTTCAGATAGCCAAATTTCTCTATGGCAAACACAGTGCAAAGACACACATTCAGAAGCGACCTCTTTATCCTAAGTAGTAAAACCAGAATGCTGTCCAGTCAAGGCAGCTACTCTGTGCATATACTGACACAAATAACCAGCTTCGTTTTCCTGATATGTAATCATTCAAGACTTGAACAGTTCTGCAGTTGTGATACTAGATGGCAACAAAGGGGCACATAACATATCCTCCTGCACATCCTTCTGAAAAATATATCACATACAAACAAGCATTGTTGCCTTGTTGTCAGCATCAGTAGACTCATCAACCTAGATTGCATGCCATGACTCATTAATCCTGTCTAACAATTGTGCCTCAATATCCTCTGTTTCATCAATTTGTCTAGTTATGGTGCTAGCCAAAGAGGAAAAAGTGCCACCTTTGAACTGTAGCCTCTCCTAAAAGTTCACAACAAATGTCCTTAGTAGTAGGCAGGATCAACTCTTCACCCATAATAAAGGGCTTCTTAGCTTTAGCAATACAGTTAGCCATTAAGAATGAAGATCTCAGTGCAGACACATTTGAGGAATTGTTGGCTTTCAATAATTGCTTTTGTTCTTCATGTCCACATTTTTTTTCTTTTGAAAAACTCCAAAGACTTGTCTTTTAATGCAGGGTGCTTGGTCTCTGTGTGGCAAAGCAGTTTTGAAGGTTTCATGTCTTTGTTGCATAGCATAGCTGGTTGCCACATATTACACAAAGTGGTCTTGGAAAATGTGTATCACCTGTTGCATGTTGCAATGAACCGGTAATTTAAGTAGACCTCTTGGCATTTTCATTTAAATACAGCTTTATTTTTTGTTGGCAGTCTTAAGAGTCTTCTGCTGTCTCATCATTGGATCTTTCTCCCTTTTCAAAGAAGCTCTCCAGTGACATTTGTTTTTTACTCATTTTGGTTAGGTTTAGCTTGTGGGCTTACCAAAACTGTGATTGCAACAAGCGTGCAGTATGGGAAAGAGGCACAAATATAAATGGTAAATAAAATAATGATGGACCACGTGAGGACTAAAATAAGTGTTGGATTCTGATTTAAAGCCTGTCACTAGATGCAGTATGTTGAAGTACACCAATTCACTTGCCACTCAACTAATAGTTTCAATATGAGTCTGCAAACAATTGATTTATTATAGTCTCTACATGGTCAAACGTCACTGCTAATATTAATTTGTATTTGCTGCTGCTCCCTAGCACTAGCATCACTACCTCAGCTCCTCAGATCATCAGGCATTAGATTCTCATAAGGAGTGTGCAACCTAGATCCCTTGCATGTGCAGTTCACAAGAGGGTTCACACTCCGATTAGAATCTAATGCCACCAATGATATGACAGTAGACAGAGCTCAGATAGTAATGTGAGTGATGGGGAGTGGCCATAAATACAGATAAAACTTTGCTTGCTCACTGCCTGTTCGCCTCCTGTTGTGTGGCCCAGTTTCTAACAGGCCATGGACTGGTTGCAGTCCATGGCTTGGGGGTTGTGGACCCCTGTATCAATGAGTTTCAAAGTTAATGGGAGCTGAGAAGGTGACGATAATGGATAGAGTCTTTCACATTATTACTCAAGTGAAAGGAAGAAAGGGGAATATGATCAAATAGTGGTGCTTGTGGCAGTGAATGAAAGAATGGCAGTACTGAGGGAAAGATTTTGTTATGATAATTTTATGTTGAGAAGAAAGTATGAGGAGAATGATTCGGTTTGATAGTACAATAAAGTAGTAAAATTGGGTAGCACAATCCAAGCAATTAGAATCAATTCATACATGGAGAGACAGGAAGTAATAAAGTCATTCTGAAGTCATATTGCCCAGTGTTTAATTCTGACTCTTGCTTATAAGATATGTGTCCTTGGGACAGTTACTTAACCCTTGTCTGCCCTAATGTACTTGTAAATAGCACCTACTTCATAGGGTTGCTATAAAGAAAAAATAAGCTAACATATTGGTTTATAAAACATATAAACCAATGTGTTTAGCCGCCACTATTATTACTGCCAAGACAGCTGTGTGATGGTATGTTTGCTTTCTGTATTAATTACTGGAACACAAACTCTTTTCAAAACAAGGGCTGGGTTTCTCTCATATTCCCATCATGGAGCACAATGCCTGACTCATAACAGATGTTCAATAAGTAGGTCATAAATGAATGGATAAATGCTTGGAGGCAGGCAGATTAGCCAGGGCTATTCTTCTTAATAGTCTTGCCATTACTTATTGGTTTTATACAACACAAAAAAATACAAAAGGAATAACACTTTATATATTTAAAGGAGCACAGTTAAGTGTGTTTATAAGATGCCAAACAAAATATACACATGCTTTGTAACTTACTCCAACATTCCTGAGAGTCCTGAAAAGTAATGGCTAGCCTCCCACCTAAAGGTGGCAGTGT
Organism: Carlito syrichta; assembly: GCF_000164805.1. NCBI lineage: Eukaryota > Metazoa > Chordata > Mammalia > Primates > Tarsiidae > Carlito > Carlito syrichta. Next base: position 357,512 of record NW_007253399.1, read on the forward strand.
AGCATTGTCGTTGCTCCAGAAAGCTCTACCTGCTGCAGTTCATAGTCAGCCTTTAGAATAGAAATACTGAACAACTTCTTAGTGCTATTACATTGACTTGAACACTAGTAGCCTTAAGTTAAGTTTCCCCAGATAAGCCATTCATTTAGCTGCCCAGTTCCATTATCCAGCCTCCTCTTGGCACTACCTTTTACCCCCGTGACTCAGAGGCTTTGCCATAACCATACCTTGTGTCCTCACTCACGGCTGCTTCTCTCACCCTGAGAGGTGACGTGGCTTTATTTTGTAATTTTTTAAAATATTAGACAGTTTTTCATTCTCTGTAAATTAAAACACAAGTATGAATGATTAAACAAAGTGTTCTCTTCAGAGCCATGAATGTTAATGAGTAAATTTTATCTAAAATGAGAAATCATGTGGAAATCATAATGCCTACAGTTTTATCATCTTCGTTTATGGTTGCCCCTTACTTACAAATCATTTATAGTTCTCGAATTCCTGCTTGTCCTTGAGAAGAAGACCTATTTTTCTTCCAATAAAGAATGCCGAAAGTAAGCGTGAATCGATTGCATGAGCGTTGAATGAAAGAAATAGTTGCCAACAAGTATCACATCGATGAGAAAAACACAAACCTCCAAGGAGGGCAAGAAGAACGTGCAGATACACCTGAAAGCTTAGTTATCTGACTTTACACAGGCCCAACTGGATTATGGCGGATCAGAAATCCAAGAATCAAAGAAGTTGATGTCTCCTATTTCAGGCATTGCATAAATTACTGAGAGAGTACTGGCACCCCTCGCCTGTAGAACAGTTGGTTTTTTTTTTTTTTTTTTCCACCTACTACACTAGGAAACAATGCCTATAACTGCCTCTACAGAGTTAACACTCACAGAGATGACCAAGGAAGAACTCTGATGCCAAAGGAACACATTCCTTTCAGCATGAAACAGAGTAACTTTAGCTATGTATTCTGGAGTCTCTTCCTTTGCCACCTGCAGGCATGTTTCAAGTGTCAATTGTTAAAAAGTCTGTGGTCAAGATTATTTAGTTTTCGAGTGTCAACCACATTCTTTTATGCCTGAGACCGCACACGTATCGTGTTTAACACTGTATTAGTCATAGTCTTTCTTCATTCAGCCGTTAGGATTCCCAGATAAATCACGCTCATGTCAAAGACTCTGTTTCAAAATCTTACTTATAAAATGTACTTTAGGCAGTGGAAATAAAGATATAAGTATGCAACTTCTGACCGGTGATTTTTGAAGCACTGACAATTTTAAAGATGTGGAGAATGTAATTATAGAGAGACATCTTTTCTTCCTAGGATGTTGTTGCCTTATTTTGTCATTAAGAACTTTGTCTTCAAACTTAGTAATATTGAGCTATGTAACATATTTTAATTTTCTTTTACATAGTATATTGTGTTTCTGCCTGTTTCCTCAAGCAGATTCTCATTACACGTCTTTAAAGAAATCAGCAGTGACTCCCATTTTCTGTAGTTCTTAGCCTGGAATGCATGAACATGCACAGCCTAGCTCTCATCTTAACTTCTTCCCAGGACTTTTCCTTTTTCCGAGCTCCCTGTGTTCCCGCCATACCACTACCCAATCTACTGAGCATTCACTTCTTTCCTTCTTATCCTGTACCTGAGATATTCCTCTCATTCACTGCAGCCAAACTCTGCTAGTCTGGAAAGCCCAGTCACATTTTTTCTTCTCTTGGTTTCTTTCCCATGCCAGCCTCCATCTCGTACACCTCAGAACTACAGCATTTGTCATCTAGTGCAATCACTGTTCCCTGTGCCCTCCCAGACTAGCTACTGAAGGGCAACAACTGATTCTCAGGCTCTGATATGCATATGTTCACTGAGACCATTTCAAATCTTTGAATCTCAGTCCTCATAGCTTTCTGTTTTGTCCATTTGAGGGGGGACCCCGGGAAATCTGCTTTTTAAAACCCCTCAGGATTTGCAGTGCAGATTGTGACCACTTTTGGGAAACAATACTTTAAAGAATCTATTCAAAAAATTGCATCCCACTGAGTGGAGGAATCAATTAGCTTTCTCCCTTGTGTATGGGGTGTGATATCATATAGGATAGAAAACGCTTTTAACGTGTTTAAAGCAGAAACACGTTTCTAGAAGGCAGAAAACTCAATAGCATTTGTTGACTAAAGAATACTCATGAAGCTCCTTAACATACTACTGGGGATGATGGAAAATTTTGATGACGATGGCAATTAAATTATATTTATACTTGCATTGCCCCTCAAACAGACATGAGCAGAATTTGGGAGTGAAACTAAATTGACAGTAGAATCTCTGACAATATCTTTTTGGAGAAAGGCTCACCATGTATTCTCAAGCGAAATCTTGAGAAGGTTCAGTAATTAAATTATTGTCATTTTAGATATGTACTGGCCTTTATTGTCTATGAGCAAATTATAGTTGACAAGGAAAAGAAATATCAATACATGACTTTAAGATAATAAACACTTTTAATTATTTCTATATATACATTTGAACTTCAATTTTTCTAACAAAAATTTTGAAAACTTTTTAAAAGGTTAGATATGAGATTATGCTTCAGAATGTATGCTTATGTGTTTAAGTATGTCTTAAAAGTGGGAAAAGGCCAAATCAAAATTATGTAAAACTAATTTTTTTAAAGAATGATATTCATAGGAGGCAGTTTCTCAGAATTATTTTTCTTCTTTGATTTTCCTATTGGCAAAATAGACGCTACTGAAAACAAAAGTTAAATGTGTAGTAAATGAAGGTACAAGGTATGACAATTAAGTTTGCAAACTCATCCTAGAAAAAGTGTCACATACCTCATTGCTGAATATCACTATGGTCACCTTCAAAGTATACCCCTTGAGAAACTGTGCACCAGTAACAGTGCCTAGTCCTCCTGTCAAAGCCGTTTTGGAACTCTTTTTCTGGAATGGCCATCAGAGATGTTGTCATATTATCCTTGATGTCCTGAATGTCATCAAAATGTCTTCCTTTTAATATTTCCTTTATCTCATTGAGGCCAGATCAGGTGAGTAGAGAGGGTGTTCCAATGTAGTTATTTGTTTACTGGCTAAAAACTCTCTCAGACAGTGCTGTGTGAGCTGGTGTATTGTCATGATGCAAGAGCTCCTTTGGGACCATTTTTGCACATACCTTTCTCAAGTCAAGATTTTCAGTTAAGATTTTTCTCCTTCTCTATTGATATTTATTTGGTCTGCTATGCTTCTCACAGTCAGCCAATGATTTTGATGCACAATTCAACAAATTTTTGCAATGTTTTCAGCAGTTCTACTCATTGCTCGCTGTCCTGACCTGTCAATCACACTTCCTCTCCTCTCAGAAAAATGTTTAATCCATTTGTACACTGCCATTTTCTATTGTCTTGAATATAGTCTTCCCTTTTCTAGTTGAATATATTAATGATAAAGGGAAACATTTACCAAAAAGAGCTGACAAAAAAATTAACAACCTTTAATTTTTAATCTATTGTTACTGCTGATGAAGCCAAGTAGAAAGCATAAGATATAAAATCACATAGCATCAATACCTCTACTAATGGTTGTTGGAGGTTTTTTTTTAATCTAAACAATATGTATATATTTACTTTATAGTCTGATAGTCCATTTATGAAAGAATTGTAATGTAACCAATCCCCCTCTAATGAATTTAGGGCATGTTCCTAACTGCATTCTAATACAAATGAATAAAGTACAAAAACTTTCTTTAGTATGTATGTTTGTACACTTAGCTTAGCATTTCAATATAATAAATCCCCATATATTGACTTGTTGGGTAAAAATCTTGTCTCTTAAAATCTTGTGAAAGACTTTTATGTTGATATGAAGTCTTTTTTGCCTTACTAGTAGTTGAGGACACAGGCTTTATCTGAGATGAATCCAAACTCCATTTTCTGATGTACAGTACAACTTTGGGCAAATCTCTTAATCTCCCTAATCCTTGATTTCCTTATTTGTGAAAACAGGATTAATATAGTACATCCTTCAGAGAGTGGTTGTGAGAATGAAACAAGATACTGAATTTAAAACAACTAGTGTGGTATCTAACAATTAAGTTATCATTGCCAAAGACACTGAAATGAGCTAAAACAATATGCAGATTGCTGGTGCCAACTTGGTTGCCTATCAAGGTTTTTAAGGACATTAGTACTGTGCCTGTGTGGAGGCAAGGTCTGTGTGCAGATCTCTATCTTTGGCTCGATTTTGCTGTGAATCTTAAGCTGCTCTAAAAAATAAAGTCTGTTAACAAACCAACACTGGAAACAGGGCCCTGACATCTGTATTTTTAAATTTTCTTGGATAATTCTAATGCACCCCTAACCTGAGAACCACTGAAGGCAAAGTTTTTAAAAAGGGAAGAAAAAAAATCTCCCTCTCTTTGAGTTCATTATGATTCACTTCTTTTTCCCTGTGGACTTCACTCAGGTTCAGAGGGCAGCCTTACAAAGTCATTTTACTGCCAAAGACAACTACTTGCTTCTACTTCTGAGGCATATTAACTGCCACTGCCTGATGCTGAGTGTTCTCTTGTAGCTCACCCAATCGCAAACGCAGACATATTTATTTATTGGCTGTAGCAAATCAATCATTCTACTCTACTTGATGTTAACTCATCCTACAAAATATTGATCGAACATCTATTGCATTAATTCACAAAGTGCTGGAGAAACACCAGTGAAGAAAGAAAGCTTGATTTTATCTCCACAGAAGTGACTTCTCGACAGAAACTTAAAAAGTGAGTAGAGCAGGAGTCACCCAGATGAGGAGGAGGAAAGAGTATACAAAACAGTGGCATTGATACAGCAAATGCTGGGAGTGGCACATTTAATACCTTCAAGACACTGAATCGTATAGCAGAACTGGAGCTAACGTGAGATTGAAAAGGCAAACTAGCCGGGTTCGGTGGCTCAGCCTGTAATCCCAGCGCTTTGGGAGGTTGAGGTGAGTGGATATCCAGAGCCCGTGGGTTCGAGACCCGCCTGGGCAACTTGGCGAGACCTCATCTCTACAATAAATCAAAAACTAGCTGGGCGTGGTAGCGCGCGCCTGTAGTTCCAGCTACTTGGAAGGCTGAGGCGGAAGGATCGCCGGATCCCAGCAGGTCGAGGCTGCGGTGACCGGGAGCGGCCACTGCACTCCAGTCTGGGCGACAGAGTGAGACTCCAACTCAAAAAAAAAAAAAAAGAAAAGGCAAACTAAGACTGGGTGTTTTAGTATCTTGTAAGCCATATTAAGGAACTTGTGAACAATCCTAAGAGCAGTGAGAAACATTGAAAGGTTTTCAACAAAGGAAATTTCCATGATGAGATTTGCTTTCAGAGATGACCACTTTCCTTACAACTTTGGTTAAGTGGTTGCTGAGAACATTCAAATGACAGGTGATGCTGGTTGCATCTAGTGTAGTGGCAGGGAGACAAAGAAACCAGGAGAAAGGAAGTGGAGGTGACCCTATGGACTCTATTTTAGAGACGTTTACTTTGAAGTGCCCATGAGAAATGAATTGAGTAGGCAGTGAATTTTCAAGACCCAAAGCTCAGAAAAGAGAGAAACAATTTGGGGAGGTCCTTTTGTATTATTTTCAGCACTGAACCAAGAGACAGCATTAAAGCTTTGACTTCATTCAGTTCTAAGCAAACATGTTGGTTAGGTCTATAGTGCTTACTTGACTGATGGCCCATGTGCTCCTGAGTAAATAAGATTTGGCTCCAGATAGCAATTACTACTGGCACCTCTTCCTTTCATCTTATGAGACACAGTGGATTGTAAACATCCATCTAGACACCAAAAAAAAAAAAAAAAATTCACTTCTTCCCTCTGGGAAAGAAACTTAAATTATTTTTCTTTTGTCTTTGTTGCAGGTGTATGTGCTGAATTACTTGCCAAGTCTCCTCTTCTCTTCCCTTTGTAGGAAAGTAAATGTGATCCTATCTGTGCTGTGTGTAGTGAAAGTATCTCCAACCTTGAGAGGCATATTAATATTTAATGAGCTAAAATGGACTCTTCTGAAGTCAGGGCCTTGATCTATGCCCTTTGCTTGAAAGTGTAAAGACCACAAAAGATAGAGATTAGAGTTGCCTTCACTTGTAAATTTCACACTCTTTCACTAGGCGAATTCAAAGCCTCCCTTGTGTGGCTCACAGACAAGATATAACTTATCTTTTCTCTGCAGAGGGAATAAATATGCATTCTGGAGTGTCATTTGGAGTGGTAGAATGATGAGGAATGACTGCTTTATAGTACTGGGTGGGTGTAGGCTAAGAGATGTGTGGTTTTATTTGACCATCCTCTCATTCCAGGTAGTAATATCAGCCACTGACTATTTTATTTTCTCCATTGTTTGTGAATTCAAACATGGTACAAGATCAGCATGTATTTAAGAGCTGAGTTACAGAATTTTTCTAATTTACTTTAAGCTGTAACAGGGGTATTTATTTCCATAACTGAATTATGAAGATCTTCAGCTTACTTATTTAAAAAAAAGAAAAGAAAGAAACCAACTTCCTAGCCAAAAAAGAAAAAAAATGTTTACCAAAGAGAGAGGTGAGTTAAAAGTCTTACTCATGAATAATAATTTTCCAGAACAAGCAATTATTCAGGATGTTGCACAGTTGACAGTCTCATTTATTTATTCTTTCATTCCTTCCACTTTCTTAGTACTCATTAAAATGTTCCAAAAACATCTTGCCATTTTTATTGAGTGACATCTATAACTCAACTCACTGCTTGAATAATTTTTAACTCATTCATATTACATAACATTTTGTCCCAATGGTAATGATTATAAGCAATATTCAAATTTTAGAGATTTTGAAAAATACTGAGAAATTGAAATAAAAATAATCATGACCTTTCAGTTCTCATTCATCTATGCTGAAAAAATATAAAGGTGCTGATGTTTAACCATTTCTTTTTATTCATAGCCTGGGAAGCTAGGTAGTTAACAAGGTTTCTTTTCTTTTTTTTTTGTATAGAAACTTTTACACTGTGTTTTAATCTCATAATAATTACTTCAAACTCAAATAAAAACACTTGTTCTATAGTTGACAGAATGAATCTGAACACACACATGCAAAACCCAATTTTGTCTCTGATGTGTAGTTTACTTGGTGTTTAACAATTGTACTCACTTGCATGATTTTATTTTGTTTTATTTTTATGATGTGTCTGTGAGGAGTAGGGAGATGGGAAGATGGGAGGTACCATTATTAAATAGTAGGTCCTCCCTTAATGCATTTCACAGCTCTCTCCCATAACTCAGAATCCTACTTTGGGTATGATATAGTTTGCCAGGAATGTGAAAAACTTACAGAAATCACTTGTTGGATGCAGACAATCAAGCCCCCATAATAATTGCAAAAGCCTTTTAAAAGACAGGCAGATGTGCCTGGTTTGGCCATCTGGCTAGAATAAGCATTGTCAGGGCTCTGTTTTCACCTTTGCCCCTACTTAGGTGTGAGAAATGTAAGGAATGTATTGGCTTGTAGCTGAGATCTGCCTTAACTGAGGTTAGCAAGATAACACCTTCATCTGTACACGTACACTCATTTGCCCTAGCACTATCCAAGATGGAAGGATGGGAAGAAGGTAAACTTTGCTGTGGGCAGATTTATCACCCCAGAACCAAAATATGCAAACAAAATTTCCAAGTTTCATTTTGTATCATTCAAGAATTCAGGGGAGCTATATGATTTCTATCATGCCCACCATACCAAAAAAAAAAAAAAAAAAAAACTTTTCCACTTTTAATAAAGGTAATTTATTTAGGGCATGAAAATAAAGAATTCATATTCAACTTGGGCAGACAACTTGCACAAATTGAATATCCTTTGGTTTACCAAATGGTTTTGTGAGCCCTTGTTGTTGTTTTGTTTTGCTTGGTTTGATGTGTTTGGGAATTCAGTTAGTTGCTCCCAAACATGATATCATCTGTTTAGTGGCTCTGTGTTTTAAGGAACAGCAATGTGAGTTGCATTGTCCTTTTTGACTCAATCCTTTTGAATCTTTTACAATAAAAAACAAATGACTAGAATGTCTCGAGTCATAAGGCTGCTCACCTTATGTGTATACATTCAGTTAATTTATCTTTGTTAATGATTGTTCATAAAATAAGCTCAAAGTTGGATATGGTGGCTTACACCTGTAATCCCAGCACTTTGGGTGACCGAGGTGGGAGGATCACTTGAGCCGAAGAGTTTTAAACAAGCCTGGGCAACATAGCAAGGCCTCATCTCTACAAAAAAAAAAAAAAAAATTAATTAACCGGGCATAGTGGCACATACCTGCAGTCCCAGCTACTCAGGATGCTGAGGCAGAAGGGTTGCCTGAGCTCAGGAGTTTGAGGCTGTGGTGAGCCATGATTGTTTCACTGCACATATTAAGTATATACTATTTTTGCTACTTTCTTTAAGCCAATATATTTCAAAATAAGCTATTTTTTAAGGTACGCTCAAAAATTATCTCTCTGTTTTTCATTAGTCAGCTGACTGCTGTCCCTCAGACTTCTGAATGCTCTATCACTAGATAAACCATTGGTCATAGATTGAATCAGGAAGAAAGAAAACAAATGTATCACCCATATTGAAGAAAAATACAAAGTCCCCAAAGTGTGTGCCCTAGTTTAGTGACATAAGTTGCATGATTTTTATGCATGTTTAAGACAAATGTTAACCTCTTATTGAAAGATTATTTATATAGTGAAACCTCAGTTGGTATAGGCCATCCTCAAAATGCCACAGGTAACCTGAAATCTGAGTGATCTCTCTAAGTCTTCAGGACTGGCAATCATATATAAAATGATTAAATGATTGAAACAAAATGGGGAAGAGGAAAAGGAAAATTATGACATAAATTACTAAGAATCTATTGGGGTGTGAGTGGCAGGGGTATACAACATCAATAAGGGAACCTAATCTCAAACCAGTCTAGTTACACCAGTGAATCTAACAGACCCACATATACTGAATTAATCTCAAATCTAATTAACTAGTGTAAATCTAATCTAATTAAAATGGTGTAATGCAAATAACTGCATTTCTTTTCCAGAGTGAAAACTTGGTAAGAGATGATAAAATGAGTGACTGAGCCAAACTTTTAAAAATTGTTTTATGTGTTTTGTTTTATTTGGGTCCATTTTTTTCAGCTAAACTTCCAGGAGGTACATTTAGAAGCCATGTATAATCCTACATAGGAAGGAAAAACTAATTTATGCCTCAAGATGAGAATGTTTCATTAAGCACTTTATCATGAGGGATAGAGACAAAAGTGTGTTTCTTTTGTGTGTGGCTAAGTGTTTTTTCAGGATTTGAGCTTTCGTTTTGTTTTTGGTTTTGGGGGTTTTTTTGAGATGAGGCCTCCTTATGTTACCCAGCTGGTCTTGAATTCCTGGGTTTACGGGTTCCTCCCACTTCAGCCTCCCAAGTAACTGAGATAACAGGCACAAGCCACTGTGCCCAGCTTTGAGCTTTTACCTTTAAAAATGCAAGCTTATGGGCTGGGGACAGCTCATGTCACCAACATAATTGTCTATGGTTACTGTACAGTAGAATTGGGGAATAGGACTTTCCAAGAGGTTCAGATGAGCCCTGGATGATAGGCGAAGGCTCTTTGGTCAGCTTTATCTATGCCTCGTATCTTATGTGTTATGCTTCATGAGTGACACCTGAGTCAAGACTCTCAACAAAATATAGTGAACCCAGGAGTTCACCGGGATCATCACTATGTCTCAAAGGCAAAAATCTGCATCAAAGGTCTCCCAGTGCAGTGGTGACTCAGCTTCAGTGCCTTTAGAATGTGAAGTCCTCCAAGAAGCTGCTATGGGAATGGCTTCCATCCCAGGGTCCCAGGGAGCAGACTGGGATGAGAAGAATGGCCTGGGAAGGCAGTGACAGGTAGCTTTGTCCTGTGGCCTGTCAGCCTCAGAGCCAGGATTTGAACACAGGCTCTCCAGTTAAAGATAGTCATAATGAAGTAAAAAGAACAAAATGGGGAAGAAGAAAAGGAAAATTATGATTTAAATTTACAAAGAATCTACTGGGTTGGAGTGGGAGGATACACAACATTAATAAGGGTAACTGATCTCAAATCAGGCAAAGTAGGGACCAAAGGGAGGCCCAAATTTTACCTGTATGATGATTATTTGTATACCTAATCCTGAATTGTACCCCACATCTTTAAAATTAAAAATAAAATTTACTAAGAATGAACAAAGTATACCTCAGCAGTCATTTAAAGAGAATCCTTAACCCCTTTACCTTGATTGTACAACCAGGAAAGAACCAGCTACAAAAGTCAATTGTCCCTTGTCTGTAATTGACAACTGGTTTCAAAATAGAAGAGCCAGACTACCACCTAGAGAGAGAGATAGGATATTTGCTACCAGGAAACTGCATGAATTCTTTGCCCAAGATCATTGCTCCCTGGAGTGAGCCTCCAGGGAAACCAGGTGGAATCCCCCAACAAAAACACTGAGCAAAACTTCACTTATGCCCACGAGGTTCTGCTGGGTAGAGCTGGTGGCTCTTTTCTGAAGACATAGAGGATTCCCAGTGAACAAGAGGACTGCAGTACTATGCAGCCCCAGGCATCAAAGGAAAACCAAGCTGTGCTTTGGAATATCAAGCTGACACAGGAAGTGGACCTTCTTCCAGCTATATATCAGCAATCTATCTTCATTCTCCATCTTTGGTGCAGTACTTTGAGAGGGATAAGCCTGAGACAAGGGGAAGCCAGCATGTGAGTCCCTACCTTTTGCACAATGTTCATAATATTCAGGAAAAAAGGCAACTGTAAGAGGAGCAAAAGACCCATTTTCATTACTTACTATTTCAATGACAACAGCAGAATGGTTGGAGATGTCATCTTTAGCAGCTCCAACAGCCTCAGAATTACCAAGAAAAGCTGGTCTTCCAGGATCAAGTTCTAATGCATCTGAATCCTAGGGATTTGGGGCAGCAGGTGCCCTCTCCTCAGTCATAGCAGCAGACCCGATATTCTCAAAGTAATGGAGAGTCCCTGTGCTCTCAGATGTAACGTGCACTTTCACAAATAGTGGTCAGGTCTTCGCCAGTGCCTCTCAGGCAAGATATGCAGCAAGGATCTACAGAGCAACCCAGGTCCCATATACAGAAGCTTTGGGATGAGAAGTCTGTGCAGAAGTCCACTGCTGGGACCAGAAATGTGTCTTCTCCAGGAAATAATGCTAAGATTCAGAGAACATCAGTCACAGGTTTTCCCACAACCATTCACAAGAAGCCCAAGACAAAGTACTCTGCAGAGCTTGTACATAAACATGCTGACTTCATGAAGGCTTCATGAGCTGTTGGTCTCTTCTGGTTGCACAGCAGTGCTCGCCAGTGGTATAGCACTTGACTTTGTAGTTTATAGTGCCCTGGTCTATAGTGCCTTTGCAGTTTATAGGCTCAGCTAGAGTATGGAGTACAAAACCAAGCACAAAGACAGCAAGACAACCCTCAAGGACAGTAGCTGCCAAATCCAAAGCAATGTATGCTTCAGAATACAGAGGCTCTTGCACAGCCTTGCCTCAGACATTGTCTCCTTCTCAGAGGTAAGATACACAATGAGAAGTTGTGTATCTTTCATTTCACAACAGCAGCCTTAGTGTGGAGGGGTCTACCTTCAACTTTGAGATGATTTTCATAATTTTGAACTTTAGGATAGGGAATTGTTTCTTAAGTATTCCATGGAGTTCTGTTGGTTGGAGCATGTCCCACCAGTGCTGCCATATGCAGGTTCTGTGTTCCCCACACCAGGCGGCATCACTCACACAGTTGTGACAGCCTTCTAGGCGAACAACTCTTACTGAATAGCAGAGTTTCTTCTTGAGGTGTTTTGCGTAAAAGCACATTGCTATAGAGTGCTTTTTATGTTATTTCTTTCCATTTTGTTTTTTGACAGTGTTTAATAACTTAATTACAAAATAGCATATGCTGGTTATGACAATTGAAGCAATACAGGGAGTTAAAAAGTAAAAGCTTGGTCTTTTACTCTTCCACTCTGTATTTGTATTCCTGAGGTTACCATTGTAAAGAGTAAAGAGTGTGTGCTCTCTCTTACACTGTATAATGTTTTTATGTTTATTTTATATTTTAACCAAGTTGTGTCATGTGATACTCCATTTGTAGAATAAAGCATGTGGTGTACATATTTCCAAGATATATGGCATGCAGATCTACTTCATTTCGTAAATATTTTCTGTTACTATATTAAGATTGAGACTGGGTAAGGAAACAGTAACTCTCCAACACGAGTGGTGGGTGTGATTCGCACAATCACCTTGGGCAGTCAGTTGGAATATTTATTGAAGTTGTAGATGTGTGACAGGTCTATTACTGGATGTGTCCCATACAGAGATGTCTTGCAAGTTATTGCAGAACACAGAATCCAAAATTTAAAAATAATAATAATAATATAAAGTAATAAGCTAGTAATTAGAAATAACAGACATGATCTGTGTAATTGTGAGAATATTCTGGGACACACTATTCAGTGAGAATCAAGTTTCTGAATAGTTTTATAGTATGATAATTATAAAAATAATGGATAAAGCAGTAAGTAATGAGTATGCTTGAATACACACATGCATTCACACACAGAAAAAATACAAAACCATGAACTGAGTTTATATTCACCAAATGACTAAGAGTTGCATTTGGATAAAGAGGAAAATGAAATTGTGTCTCCTATATTTTATGAAATATACCTTATAAATGAGAATACAAATTCTATTATCTGTTGAATTGTATTTCATATGTACAAACTTACCTCAACTTCCGGTGAAGACATTTTTATTTCTATGCATATATTACTTTATTTTTCTGATTGTATTGCATTAGCCGAGAACTGCAGGTAACACCGTATGTGGAATCAGAACAGTGAGAGACAGCAAAAGAGTGTAGTTTCAAATTTGGTGTGATATTTAGCTTATATTATCAATCTCTGCCAAAAGAATCCCTTTGATTCCCAATTAAGTTTCTCTATGAACCCCTGCATAGGTTTTGAGTTTTTAAGTGTCTTTTTCAGTGATTACAAGAATGTGATTTTTTTTTCTGTAACCAGTTAATGTGGTAATTTAAGTGGATTTTTCTTATGTTAAAGAATGTTGTTATTGGAATAACCCAATTATGTCATGATTTATCCTTTTTATGTATTATTGAGGTTGATTTGCTAATATTTAGATTAAAATGTTTGCATCTGCGTTCATGAATGAGGTGTTGCATTAACAAATTGTTATTGGTACGATCCTCGAGGGTTTTTTTTTTGAACCATATTAACTTTGGTATGAATTAGGTATGCAACTTATCTTACTATTCTCTAAAGTTTTGTACTAAATGGCATTTATTCCTTTATTAACTGTTTCATTGAATTATTTTTAAAGCACTTTGTCATGTATCTGTTTGTTTTCAAAGTAGTGATATTTTGACCTAAAAAGTACAGATTCAAGGGATGATATCTTACTAAACAGAAAAAATATGATAACATAAGAAAATCCATAAGATGAAGCCAGCTCTTCTTTGGAATGATGTCAGTAGAGTCTGACATGAAAAAAATGAAATAAAAATGATTTCTGTTCCATTGTTAATAGAACCCATCTTCTACTTTGGCGATGTGGAATATTCTGTGGATGAGAGTGCTGGATATGTGGAAGTGCGGGTGTGGAGGACGGGCACCGACCTGTCCAGGTCTTCCAGTGTCATGGTGAGATCTAGGAAAACGGACCCTCCTTCTGCAGATGGTGAGCAACTTCCCACATCAGTTCTTTCAACTGTTCTACAATTTTCAACTACCATGACACAAATTTCTTTAAAGCTAAGATAATTCGCTCCTATTATAGAAATTTGGTCAAATAGATGTTTTTCCAAAATTATTACTGTGTAGGAGATAAATCTAGGCTTTATTTACATTTAAATAAGGTCTACAAATCAAAAACTAGGTTGCAACATAAGGCTCAAAGACTCTAAATGCAAATGCCTATGTTTGTGTGAATTGGTCCTCTCCTCCTGGCAAATCTAATATTGCTGAATGCTATGACATTATATGCATGAGAATAATCATGCTGACCACATCTTTAAAATCTAATAACATTTTAAGTATCACGCAGTCATGCATCTTCCACTTAGCCAAGTGTCCCCATAAATACTTCAGATCCAAAGACTTTCCCCACACTTCATTATACAAACTGTCTTAGCTAGTACATAGCTGCCTTTTATTCTGGAGTCTACATCTCCAAAAAGTCTATCATAAAGTTTAGAGCAAGCACAGGCTGCAAAATTTCCTTTTGTTTGTTTTTTTCCTAACTGGCTAATGATACAAACTCTATTTCTCATGAACACACACATACATCATACGGACATCTCACATTCACTGCACAAAGCAAGCAGGAGTCATACCATTTTAAAAGTCACCCTTAGGTTGCAACAGTTTTTTAAAATGTAGTGCAATCAGCATAGTGCTTTAACTGTAGTAGGTACCCAGTAAATAGTGGTTGAACTATGTTATTCAATTTTTTTTATTTCAATAGCCTTAACTGATACAAATGGGTTTTGGTAACATGGATGCATTCTGTGGCGGGGAAGAAGTCTGGGCTTTAAAGGTACCCATCATCCCTACTAGTGCACAATATACCCAGTAGGTAATCTTTCCATCACTTTTAAGAGAAAAATTCAAACCAGAGATGATAAGAGAGTACAAAGGGGAAGAAGCAGAGGAAAAGGAAAAATGCAAAAAGAACCTCAAGGTGATGCGGACTTTTAAAAATGAATTTAAGACATACACTCAAATATAGCTGCACATTCAGAGATAGATATAAAATGAAAGTCAAAAGAGCAAAAGGTATGAAAACAAAGAAAGAAGCAATAATATTAAACTATTGTCCTTCCTCTCAGAGTTGGTAGATATGGTGACTAAAGAATAAAAGATGGTTTTGTTTTTAACTACTTTAGATATAAATGAAAGTATTGGCATTAGGTATGTACCCCTTGGTCTCAAAAATATTAAATTAGAGATGAAATATATCTCTGAGAATAGAAGCTTCTCTCATTGCTTGGGGTGAATGTGGGTGGGCTTGTAGTACAGAACTTGTACCTGAAATGTTTTGCTTTAACCATCTATAGTGACTCTGGCAAAAAATTATATGGTTTCCTAACCTTAGTACAATTTTAAATATATATTTTAAAAATATAATCTATGATGGTAATATATTTTATTGACATGCTGATTATTCTGAATCTAATTTGTATTAGCTTTATTAGAGTGTTTCAGAATAATGATAGAGGAATTACAACAAAGAAAGCTAAGGTAACTAATCCAAAGTCCAAACATTTGACATAGATAATGTTCAGAACCTGGTCTTTTATCTACTATCTTGATAATCATGTAAATAGTAATCTTTTGCATTACATTTAATACACTTTTCTGTACAGTTGAACTGGTGTCTATTTTAAAATAAGAATTATAAATACATCTACATAACTTATTTCATGTATTTTTAAAAATTTAGGCAGTCCTCAACTGAATAATCTTTTTGTTGTTGTTGCTGTCAAAGCTGGAACAGACTATGTGGGCATCAGTCGTAATTTAGATTTTGCACCTGGAGTCAACATGCAGCCTGTTCGCGTTGTCATTCTTGATGACCTTGGACAACCAGTGTTGGAGGGAATTGAGAAATTCGAACTGGTGCTTCGTATGCCTATGAATGCAGCCCTTGGCGAGCCCAGCAAAGCCACAGTGTCCATAAATGACTCTGTCTCTGATCGTGAGTGTTTATTAATTTTACAATGATAAGTAAAATGATAAGCTAATGTTTATATATATATAAGTAAAATAATAAACTATTAATACCTTTATTAGTTTGCTAGGGCTGCCATAACAAAGTACTACAAACTGAGTGGCTTAAATGACAGAAATGTATTGTCTCACAGTTTTTGCTAGAAATACAAAATCAAAGGGTTGGTACGGTTGGTTCCCTCTGAGGGCTATAGGGGAAGGATGTTCAATGTCTCTCTCCTTGGCTTGTAGATGGTTGTCTTGTCCTTCCTACTCTCTTTGCATTCTGTTTCCTCTACATATGTCTCCTTGTCCAGTTTTGTTCTTTTTATGATGACATCAGTCATATTGTATTAGGACTCCTCTAATCACCTCATTGTAACTTGATTACCTCTGTGAAAACTCTACCTAACAATAAGGTCCCATCCACAGATACTGGGTATTGTGATTTCAACATGAGAATTTGAGAGGAACACAGTTTAACCCATATGGATACTCTAACTGACCATGTCTTCCTTTCTCCTCCTGATCATCATGCTAGAATTAGTCAGTCTCAGAAGAAAACTTTTAGTCTTCTTCTCAGATTTTAAGAAAAATTAGAGATGTTATCATCAGTATCTTGATTGTGCTTTAAGAATTCCCTTCAAGAGAGAGCCTCGCCGGGTTTGGTGACTCAGCCTGTAATCCCACGCCTTTGGGAGGCTGAGGCGAGTGGATTGCCTGAGCCCGCGGGTTCGAGACCCGCCTGGGCAGCGAGACCTCATCTCTACAATAAATCAAAAAATCAGCCGGGCGTGGTAGCGCGTGCCTGTAATTCCGGCTACTTGGAAGGCTGAGGCGGAAGGATCGCCAGAGCCCAGCAGGTCGAGGCTGCGGTGGCCGGAAGCGGCCACTGCACTCCAGTCTGGGCAACAGAGTGAGACTCCAACTCAAAAAAAAAAAAAAAGAGAGAGAGAGCCTGCCAGAAGCCCAAACACCAGCTGCACACAACTTACTTATGTAGTAAATCCTCACTTATACCCCAGAACTCAAATAAAATGAAATTGAATTCCTCTCACCACAGGTGGAATTGAATTCCCCTTACCACACGTGAAATTGCATAGACTTTTGAGTGTCAATGGTCTTTTTCCACTTCTCAGCACATGATACTTTCTGTCATCCCCCTCCCTCAGACATTCATGAAATTTCCCTAATAAGATGCCAAAAACGTTGTTCTGAGACGTCATCAAAATGGAACTCTGGTCACTCTTCAACTACAATCACACTGACAGTGCCTGGAGGAGTCTAGTCTATTGATGAGACCTATACATGATTGACCTAGCATAGGTGCTACCTAAAAATTATACACACACATATATTCATTGTCAACTTTCCCAACATGGTATGGGTAAACTATGCAGTAGTTATGTGCCCAATATTTATGTTCTTCATATCAAGAAATTTCGAAAGCCATGACTAAGCAACATATATAAATACAAATATCTAAAGGTTTGTGGTTTTACTCAACTTTTAGGATTTCATTACATATTCTTGCTCCACAAAATAGGCAGAACAGAATTTCAAAGCTAAGGAAATCTCTAAAAGTTAAGTGACTTGCTTAAGGTCAAAACATTAGCAAGGCGCTGAGTAGAGACTGAAATACAATTATTCTCACTTATTTTCCATTATTCTTTTTACTAAACCACATCTTCTGAAATACCGTTTTCTTAAGGAAATTTCTGTTCTCTTTGATCCATGAGTTTATTTTTTTTTGCAGTGCCTAAAATGCAATTCAAAGAACGAGTATATACTGGCAGTGAGAATGATGGGCAGATAGTTACTATGATTCACAGGAGTGGAGATATCCAGTATAGGTCTTCAGTGAGATGTTACACCCGGCAGGGGTCTGCACAAGTGATGATGGACTTTGAGGAACGCCCAAACACTGATATATCTATCATTACATTCCTCCCTGGTAAGCTTGAGCTTTAAATGTTTATGTAAAATTTGAGAAAGTTTTTGTTGAGAGATATACATCAGGCAGATACAGCTTCCTTAATTTTAATAAACTTATGACATGGTTTTATGTGTTCTGAATGATGATAAGACAAGGTAGATTTTAACAGGTTGAATGAATCTTCTTTTGGTTTCTGTATTAACTTATTGATTTCCACTGATGTGCTATATTTTTATTAAAATTTATTCAGTGGACAAGAGCATATCAAATGCACAGAATTCATAATGCTGGAAGTTAAACATAATGTTGAAATGAATGAGATTGAGATAAAATAAATCTCAGATTTTTAGTGTGTATCCAGAGTCTTAAAATATTTAACTGCTTTGATGAAGTAATTGTACTTACAGAAATACATTCTAAGAAAAAGAATAATAAATGTGGTAAAAGATTTTCTTCTGTAGATGTTTATCATGAAGTTATTTATAATAATAAAAGATTGAAAACAACTTAAATAGTGAGCAATTGGAGAATTATTATTTAAACATTCATATGATGGTATATTTTATCACCATTAAAATATTTTAAAGAATTGTTAATGAGATGGGAGTAAGTAAGTTCAGGATATAATATTGGTCCCACTTTTTAGAGACAGAGACTTAATTGTTATAGGCTTAGTGTTTGTTCAGTAAAAGTTAGTAATACTAGAAACTAGTACTGAAGTCAAATTAACAAGGCTGTTAACTTTGTTTCCTAACTGTAGTGCTAGAAACTCATGAACAAAATTGTCATTTGCTAATTTTCCCTTGTTTCTGAATGACAGAACTTAAAGACAGAGATTTTTAAGATTCTCTGTACAGATAAGGGCCTGTTTCTATGGCCATACCATCCTGAACACACCCAATATCATCAGATAAGGGCCTGCCATTGTGTGTATTCAAATATATGTTCACTTATTCAGCTATTATTTACTGAAGGCATATTACATGCCAAACACAATTCTTTGCACTGATACAGCAGGAAAAAGCAACATCCTTGCCCTTTTTGGTGCCTACATTCTAGCATATGGTATCTTTTTGGACTACGGGTTGTGATTGACCTGCTGACATCATTATTGTTTCAGGTGAGACAGAAAAGCCATGTATCCTTGAGCTGATGGATGACATGCTCTATGAGGAGGTAGAAGAGCTCCGCCTGGTGCTGGGTGCTCCACAGAGCAACTCTCCTTTTGGGGCTGCAGTTGGAGAACAAAATGAAACTCTGATAAGGATTCGAGATGATGCTGATAGTAAGTCTTTTTTTGTGTGTGCTCGACTGTAAATTGGGAACTGAAACTCATCCAAGCCAGGGTCTTAAGTAGCTCAGAAAATAACCCTCTTTTTCTAAGGTTTCTTAAGCAATTGAGAAATAAGAAAAAGGTTAAGATAAATGGAGAACCAAGTAAACCATTAAAATGAATAAAGTTGATGTTGGAGTATATGGCTGATTATTCATTTGTTTTTTGAGAGAGAGCGTCTCGCTCTGTGGCCCAGGCTAGAGTGCAGTGGTACCATCATAGCTCACTGCAATCTTGAACTTCTGGACTCAAGCAATCCTCCCACCTCAGCTTCCAAAAGCATTGGGACTACAAGCACGAGCCACTGTGCCCAGTCAAAAATATGGTTTATATCTAAAGACTGGATCTCAAGCATCCATTCCCACCCTCCCCCACCACACCCATCTTTGGGTACAGGTAGACCTACAATTTCCTTCTCCCCTCTGCCTTTCAGTGGCCTGTTCACATATAATTTATGGTATATGGGGACAGCCTGAAGCACATGCTGGCTGGGGATTGGTTAATTCACAGGAATTAGCTCAGCCTCACATATCAGATGCTCCCACTAAAATAGAGAGAGAGAACAGAGAAGCCAGGTATGTAACAATCATGAAGTTCTAACCACATGGAAAGAAATAATAGAAATATTAGAATGGGGGAAAAGTTTCCCCTTACTAACAATTTAATTTGTCTGTGTTATTTTAGAGACTGTTATTAAATTTGGAGAAACCAAATTTAGTGTCACTGAGCCCAAAGAACCAGGAGAGTCTGTAATTATAAAAATTCCAGTGATCCGCCAAGGAGACACTTCGAAGGTTTCCATTGTGAGAGTCCACACCAAGGATGGCTCAGCCACTTCTGGAGAAGACTACCACCCTGTGTCAGAAGGTAAGGGGCTCCCAGGGCCTGTCTCTGGATAGATTATGCCAACACTATGTGCTAATGCTGGTGCCCTTGAGAAAAAGAAGATAAACTTCCAGTTAAAGTAAAAACAGACATACACTTTTAAATTAATCTCCTTCCAAGAAACAAAAACAATGGAGTTTATTTCCAGGTTTTTCCTTTATGACCAACAGAATACATGGGTTAGGACTTAGGGAAATTTTGAGTGGATGCACTAGATGACTTTCTGTTTTGAGTCTATTTTAACTGTTTACTGGTTTTACCTCTCTTATAGTAATCAGATATTAAGTAATAATTTTCTATCCTTTTCTATTATATTGCAATATGTGTGATAACTGTGATGATAATCTATTTTAGAAAACACCAGCAATCTAAAACTAAACCTAGAAAATTTTGTGTTAATAAAAGACAGTAAAAGTCTGATGAAAAACCAAGCACAAAGACCTTTCATTCCCCTTCTTCTGCAAATTGTAGTACCATTTCACCATTTACTTCTATCAGTAATTAAAACAAATCAGTTTTCTCTCTCACTCGCTTGCTCTTTGAGTTATTTGCTGACAGAATAAACATAAATCTATGTCAAAAATTAAGTTTATGAATGATTTGGAGTTCTAATTATCCACTGTATTTCTACTTCCCTACCTCTCACTACCAGCAATAATTAGTTCTTGGCGATCATAGTGCATCAGGCATTCATCTGGATCTTCTAACTTGCAACAAAGTTTAGAAAATGACATATGGGTATTACTCAGTCAGTAGCAAATACAGCAAAAGAAAAACAATAGCTTCTTCCATAAGGGGCTCATATTGTCTTTGCATATAATGACAAACATTTGATAAACCACTATAGAACTTCAAAGTTATCCTCAGATTATTCTCTATGTAAAGAACAATAATGCATTCGCTATAAATCACATATAATTCAAAAGCAGAGAAAACAAAACTAATTTTACTGAGTTATAATGTCTAAAATAAGTCTATAAGGAGTAGATTTTGCATGAAAGAAAAACCTTGTAAATATCAATAACAGGATTTTAACAGCAATTGTTTCTCTTAGAAATAAAAAGTTTATTTTTGCTAAAACAGAAATGAAATTATAGTCATGTAAACTGACAAATAAAGTCAGAAAAAATTGACATTTTAAAAAATAATTAAACAATATTAAATCAGCCTGTTTATCTCTTTTAGCTCATAAATGTCAACATGCTGTTCATAATGTTTATAATAAAAATTTATGAATTTTTGGGGGGAACATGTTCTCATTTCTCCCTTTGAGGTTCAGTTTGAGGTCAGTCCTTTGCAAAAAGAATACAGGAAAAGTATGAAATATAGAATAAAATTTAAAACATTTTGTGTGCTAAAAAGTCTAAAGTGACAGAAAAAGAGAAATGTGAATGAGAAAACTTGACTCCCACCTAGCAAATATACTATCAGAAAACAATAATGTAAATATTTATTTTAAATATTTAATTTTTTAGCTTCTTAGTAATATGATTTGTATAGCTCAGGGGATTACAAAACCTTGAATGCTTACAGGGCTAAGACAAACAGGGGAAATGAGTGAAGCAAGAGAAATATGAGGGAAAATGGAGTGACCAATATAATTAGACCAGAAAGTTCACTCCTTACTGAGAAAAGCCTGTACTATCATAGCCTAGTGCCATAGACTTTTGCCATACAGAAAGGTGCAAAAGAACTCAAAAAAACATGTATTTTCCTCTAAAATTCTCAGATTTGTAAGCGTGAGAAACTAATTTTTTAATGTCACATCATACAGGTCAAATCAAACAAATTAGTAGGCCAGCAACAGTCAGCTGTTTTCAACTACTGGAACAAGAATCAAACATTCTCTCAGGATATAAGAAGTCTGTAACTGATTGACTCAGATAACTGTCATATAATGGATTCAAACAACTGATGAACTCAAATGCTAAGGCAAATTGAAAAAAACTATTGTATCTAGAAACAGAACTCATTTTAAAAAGAAAAAGAAAATCTTTATCTTTAGAGATTAAGAGAAAAAAAGTCCTTTTGGTGATTAATAATTTAAAAATTGAAGTAGAATAACACAAATACACTGCAGATACACCTTCATCTGGCAGACTTTAAAGGGTTTATAATTTAGAATTATAATGATAGAACTGCAATTACCTCAGAAAGTCGCATCTGTTATCTGCTCTCATTGGAATGATTAGGCTTTATATTCTTTATCTCTTTTTTGAAACTGTACCTCCAAAAGTATAGGAATACCAACAAGATAGTTTATCAAGTTTAGCAGTACAGTCAGCTACTTAATCATAAGTTCAATAAGACCTAATACTTTTAACATTTTAATCATCTTGAAATGAATGGTTAAGAAAAGGATTCTGATAACTCAATTTTATTTTCATGACAATGAAGCAGTTCTTTTTAGTGAGAAGGGAGCAGGTGAGGGGAAAAAAAGTCACTAACATTTATCTAAAATAACTTTTTTAAGAGCACCAGAAGAAAGAAGTCTTTTTGAAATGCAATTTGATATTGTATAAAAATCAATTTTATATCTAGCTTTCTACATCTATACATGAGGTGCATACTGTCACATTTGATTATACCTGTGATCGCCTTAATTTGACTTGAGTTCCATTGGTTTAGAATTCTAGGGAAATGCGTTTATCTGATTATGTCCCAATATTAAGACTATTGATTGTCCCATAATTCAGCATCTTTTCAAACTGTAGGCCAACAGATCAATTATCTTATTATTAGAATTTTCTTTCAATTAGAATACAGTAAAATAAAAAATATTAAAGTGTGGTGCATAGAGTAAGAATAAGTGATGTTTGTCAAACTTTTGATTCCATTTTACACACACATGTTACACACACAAGTATACTGGGCCACAATTTTCACTGTAGGCCACAGTCAGAAAAGCTTAACAAAAAAAGTCTTATCTTCATATGCAAAAAATTTAAATCTGTGATTTTGCATTTCTAGAAATTGAATTTAAGGAAGGAGAAAACCAGCACATTGTTGAAGTTGAAGTACTCTTTGATGGAGTGAGAGAGATGAGAGAAGCCTTCACTGTGCACCTAAAACCTGATGAAAATATGATAGCAGAGACACAGGTAAGTAATGTAATATGTAAGTAAATTCACGGCCAGCATTTTGTCAGAGAAAATGCATATTAGTGTCATATAGCGTACCATAAAGTAAAGAAACTTTGTGCAAGCCTTGCATGAAACAGATGTGCATAATTCTTTTTCAATACCAGAATAAATTTTGTTCTGATTAGACCATAATCAAGCAATTTCTAAAACTGCTTTGAAAATTAGTGTGTGTAAAAACTCAAGGGCTTGAGTCACTAAACCCCACACCAGCCCACTTCCCTTCCCTGTGTCAGTCAGCAGTGACTGAACTTGGAATTAACCTACAGAGAAAATCATCATCTCAGCACAGAGGAGTCTATTAACTTAGTGCCATAACTCATTAAAACATACATCTTAACCCACAAAACAATTTGTTAACCTCAAAATCCCCACCTATTTCTCCTAGCTTTATCAGAATTTGATGTTCAGAACCTCATGACCAAAATGTTACTATCCTAAAACTTGTTGGTTTTTTTTCTAATTTAATTTACACCATCATCAGCCAGATTTTCCTCAAAATGAACATAATTTCCACAGAATTTTTACCTTTACGTGGAAAATAATTTTTAAAACTACATGTCCTTTTAGAAACAGATTAATTTCTATATCTATGCTTAAATTTGCTATATTGTGTTTGTTATTTCTTACTATTAGTATGAGGTCAGATTGGGAATTATTTTTTTATTAATTATTTTATCATTTTGTAATCTTGACTACTTGATGGCACTTCTGCTACAGTGCCCTGTTTTTTGGTTTTTTTTTTTCTGAGTCACATTTGAAATATAAGAAGTATAGGCAGAAAATATTTATCAAATATAGTTGTATGTCTTGAGCACATAAAAATGAATCTTTTATTATTATTTATATGGAGTAGTATATGAAATCTTTCGGGTGAAAAGAACAGAGATTCACTCAAATTACTTCCAAAGATCAAAGCTTCCTTTAAGAATATACTTGTAGCCGGGCTTGTTGGTTCAGCCTGTAATCCTGAACTTTGGGAGGCTGAAGTGAGTGGATTGCCTGAGCCAGCAGGTTCGAGACCCACCTGGACAACTTGGCGAGACCTTATCTCTACAATAAATCAAAAAAATCAGCCAGGCATGGTAGCGCGTGCCTGTAGTTCCAACTACTTGGAAGGCTGAGGCAGAAGGATCGCCGGAGCCCAGCAGGATGAGGCTGTGGTGGCCAGGAGCGTGCCACTGCACTCCAGTCTGGGAGACAGAGTGAGACTCCAACTCAAAAAAAAAAAAAAAAAAGAATATACTTGTAGGCTAGTCCCATTGGCTCATGCCTATAATCCCAGCACTTTGGGAGGCTGAGGCAGGAGGATCACTTGAGACCAGGAATTCAAGATCAGCCTGTGCAACACAGTGAGACTCAGTCTCTACAATATTTTTTTTTAATGTTAACTGATATAAACTGCCAGCAAGTTGTAAATAACTATTTTAAAACAAAAGAATATACATGTAAATATAGGTTGAGATCTGTGGTGTGTAGTCATATATTGGAAGCTTATTTACAGGAACCAGATTTACAGAAAGATGTTTTTGTCTCCTTGCCCAGCAACAGATGTGCATAGCTTCTGCTTCTGTCTGGAACTTGACTTCTCTCCTTGTGTTTCAGATGGTGCCTTCTAGCTTCTGCTCATTTACAGCTTTGCCTGTCACTGGCATCTGCTTGTGATATGAACAAGGTTCCAGGGTCATGTGCAACAAGTCACATAGGGTCTGTCTCTCTGCAAGGGCTCTGGATATGACAGTTTTTATCATAAGAGGCTGTCAGATTGCCAGGAGTCATGAGTGTTGTCCTATACAATAGAAACGTTTAGCACTTTACTAACTAGTGATAATTATCCTTTCCTTCTAGGTGACCAAAGCCATTGTGTACATAGAAGAAATGAGCAGCATGGCAGATGTCACTTTTCCTTCCGTCCCTCAAATTGTGTCCTTATTGATGTATGATGACACTTCCAGAGCTAAGGAGAGTGCTGGCCCCATGTCTGGCTATCCTGTCATCTGTATCACAGTGAGTAGGAAATTGACAAAATTGTAAAATAATTATTTTAAATAAGTCTGAACCTTGCTCAATATAGTATTGGCTTTGTCATGAAAAAATAAAGGTAGGAAAATACTACAAGGCTTAAACTTTGAACTTAGCAAATATAACATTAATCAAATAAAGGTTCCCATCTTTCTTCCTTCACCCCAACAAAAGCTCATTAACTGCTGTGTGTACAGTGTTTGTTATCTCAGAGTCTGTCACTGAGAGAAAAATAAATAAGATATGAACTCTGCACTAATTTAAAAAGAGAATGATACAAAGTAGAAACTAGAGCTGGAGCTCCATGTATGAGGGAGACTTGGATGGTAAGGTGAAATTTCAATAGTTTAGAATGAGAGTCAGATAAGGGATGTTCATTCAAGCAAAAAGGGGCTGGGAAGAGTGACTCATGCCTATAATCCCAGCACTTTGGGAGGCCTAGGCAGAAGGATTGCTGGAGGTCAAGAGTTTAAGACCAGCCTAGGCAACATAGCAAGACCTTTTCTCCACCAAAAAAAAAAAAAATCAAAAAAATTAACTGGGGATGGTGATGCGTCTATTGCCCCAACTGCTGGAGAAGCTAAGGTGGAAAGATCGCCTGAGCCCAAGAGGTTGAAGCTGCAGTGAGTCATGATTGTACCACTGCACCCCAGCCTGGGCTACAGAGTGAGACCTTGACTCAGAAAGCAAAAAAAGAAGAAAAAGGGAGGG
>NW_007253399.1:383371-391220 GCF_000164805.1 Carlito syrichta
GGGAGGGGGGAAGGGAGGGAGGGACAGCAACATAAGCTGCAGAACTACAACAAGAGGCATAGCATAAAAAATAGTACATTATTTCTACTTTTAAAATTTACCTTCTCTTGACTAAATTGTAAACTTCTTGTGAGCTAAAACTATGACTTATTTTGATGTCACAACAGTTCTAGAGCAGTGACCCCGTATAATAGGTACAAAATAAATACTTATTGACTTCACATAGAAAAACTAATAATTTGATGCCAAGTTATAAAAATCTTTGCAAGTCATCTTAAGGATTTGGACTCAATCTGTTGAAAGCAGGAAGTTGTTGCACAGAAGAATGACCAGAGGGGTTATGTTGGCAGGTTAACAGGGTAGGAGTGTGTCATTGGGCTAGAGAGAAAGGCCCTGAATTGTACAGGCAGATTCTGCTGGGAATGGAAAGAAAGGGATCAACTCAAGCAACATTGCAAAGGAAGAATCGGCCAAGTTCACTCACTCGCTGAACTTGAGGTTAAGATGAGAGAGTGGGAGGGAGTGAGGGAGGGAGGAAGGAAGGAGTGAAGGATGGAGGGAAAGAGAAAGAATAAGGATAACTTGACAACTGAGGATTCAAGATATCATGGTATGAATAACAATTTTATGCCTATTAAATTAGAGGTAGGAACATCCAATAAGCTGTTTGAAGGAATAGAAAGTTGCATGAACAGCAGGTAGAAATGGGGAGACAGCAGCAGTGAAAACACAATACCATTGTAAATTGAGAGGAATAATTTTCTCGTTGTTCTGTACTGTGGTCCTAAGATAGTTGTTTGTCTTCCATAGGCTTGCAACCCCAAATATTCAGACTATGATAAAACCGGCTCTATTTGTATAAGTGAGAGCATCAATGACACTCTGACCCAGTACCGATGGCTGATTAGCGCACCTGCTGGCCCTGATGGCGTGACCAGCCCCATGAGAGAGGTGGACTTCGACACCTTTTTTACCTCATCTAAGATGATCACGCTGGACTCCATCTACTTTCAGCCTGGCTCCCGGGTACAGTGCGCGGCTCGTGCTGTGAACGCCAACGGAAATGAAGGCCTAGAACTGATGAGTCCTATTGTGACCATTGGCAGAGAAGAAGGTAGGACATTGCCGTCTGCACATGAAGTTCTCCAGAATACCATGGAATATTCCAAATATCTAATTTGGGGTTATTAATTCTTCCAAATATCCCATGTATTCCATAAAACTCTGTAAGTATTTAAAAGTAAAAATCAATTTTACAAAAATACTCATTAGAAAACAAAATATTGTATTCATCACACATTCTTAATCACCTATTATATGCCAAATAGTGCTTTATGCTGGCAATAGGAAAAATAAGGCAGGATCCCTGCCCTCAAGGAATTCATAGTCAATTGAGGACACAGATAAATTTTAGTGTGGATGGGGTACCAAAGTGCAAAAAGAAGGAGTGTTCATTTTCACTTTAAGTGGATCAGGAAATGCTCATCAAAGGGGAGATGTTTAAAGCTGAAGACCAGCATTCTAAGTGAACTCTCACAGAAAAAAAACTGAATACCACATGCTCTCAGTCATAAGAGGGCCCTAAGCATTGGGCACACAAGCACAAAGGCAAGAACAACTAACGCTGGGCACTGCTAAAGAAGACAGAGAGAGGAAGAAAGGTTAAGAGGCACACAATTACCCACTGGGTACCATGTCCACTACCAGGGGAAGAGAGGGCCCATTAGAAGCCCAAACCCTACCTGTATGCAATTTACTAATGTAGCAAATCCTCACATGTACTCCACAACTCTAAAATGAAAAATAAAGATAAACACAAATTAAAACTTTGGTTTTAAAAATATTTAAAAAGACAGAAGATGCTTAAGTTGAATCTTGAAAATGGTAGAGGAAAACAAGCATGGGCAATGATGTAGGGAAGCATGAAAGAACATGGAATGTTCTGGAAATGATCACAAGCAGAAAAATGGAGAAGCTTGTGAGAGAGAGAGAAGGAAGGATCAGGAGACAAAGCAGAATGGTATGCAAGGGTCAGATCTGGACAGGGTTTCATATGCCATGCTAGGAGCTTAGATGGCTGTGGTATGTGTAGGTAGGAGTTCATTGGGGACAGCAGGGGAAGGACAGTTCAGGTGGCTAGGTTTGTGCAAATGCTCACACCCCCCAAGGGAGGTTGTATTTGGGGCTGGAGCCAGGAATACATTAAGAATGGAGAATAGGACGTGGCTGGAGACAGCACTGGAAAGACACGAAATCCACTTTATAAATGAATCCTTCACCCTGCAGAAGAAGTTTTAAATTAGATCTTAAAAAATAGATTCTATGTATACAATTCCATTTCTAAAATTTTCATTTGTATACAGTATTCAGAAGTACATTTATTGCATAAAAAGTGTCGTTTGTATCATCTCCCATCATATATTCAGGATCAAATATTTATTGATATCATATAGAATAAGCCTACTTTTATGAGGATTAAAATATGTGGTTTTTAACTTTCTCTTAAAGCCAAACTATTGTGTTGGGTACAAAAAACATCAACAATACCTTAAAATGGGTCCTCCTATTAATTAAGCAGACAGCCAAGATGATGGGGCCTGCCTCTGGATTTATTGCGATTCTAGCAAATACCTGTTTTCTCTGTTTTGTACAAATTAGAAAAGAAATCATATATTTTCTAGTTATCTTGAATTATAATCCAGCATCTTGGTCTCTTTCATGATGTTCAAATGAAAACATCACAATTCTCTTGAAGGAAATATTGGTGGAAGAGTTCCATGTCAAAATGCTTGAGGGTCACTGAGAAATATCAGACAGCTGGAGAGAAATAAATAGATATAAAATGGATTATAACTTATAATACATACTTTAAGAAGTTACATATATAAAGAAAACTCTATTGTACACATTTTCCTCTCTGATTTTAAGGAGACTTTGGTTTTTGTTTTTAAAATGAGTGCATCTTTAGTTTTATTCACTTATAAATAATATATATTTTATAATTAATCACAGCATATTATTGTAGGGCAAAAAATCAAATTTACTTAACTACATTTTTTCTCTTGGTTTTCAATCATTTTAATTGCATCTGTTCACACTGTATTTAAATGATTTTGTGAATATGATCATGACCTAGAATGATGAGCACATATTAAATCACATTGAATGTTAACTAACTTTTCTTAAACTTTTAAAAATCTCTAAACTAAGTGGCCATTAACTTATCTACTGGGATTGCTTCTCACACCAAGCTCTTCTGCTTCTTTGTAATATACATTCTTAATCCTGCCCTAGGCCACAGATAATTTTAAAGTACATAGAAAAATAATAGCTTCTTTTTTAAAACTATAGAAAAATAATGACTTCTATTTTTAAAACATAGAAAAAAATAACCTTCTGTTTGTAAAATATAGAAAAATAATAACTTCTATTTTTAAAACATGGGGGAAAAAAGCTTCTATTTTAAAAATATTCCTTAGGTGCTATCTGTTATCTTCTTTCTGCATAAATATGCTCATTTTTCCTTGAGGTCTTTGCCAGCCCCGTGTGCCTGGGGTTGTGGGGGCGGAGCCATTCTCAGCCAAATTGCGCTACACAGGCCCTGAGGACCAAGACTACACAAACCTTATCAAGCTCACTGTCACAATGCCGCACATAGATGGTAGGTAACATGGGTAAGCAAATTTGTGGAAGTGTTTTGGGCTCCTCATTACCTGGTTTATTTTATTTATTATCTCTAAATGACCAAGTTTAAATAAGTGACCACTTATTTGCAACTTGACATTCAAGTCCTCTGCTTCTTTCAACTGTTTCTGCTTGCTTTCCCCTCAGTTGTTTTTTGTTTTTTTTTTCTGGTTGTTGTTTGTTTGTTTGTTTTGTTTTTTTAATTGGAGTATTACTCTGTCACCCTGGCTGGAGAGCAGTGGCATGAGTATGAATGGCTCTCTGCAACTTCAATCTCCTGGACTCAGGCGATCCTTCTCCTCAGTGTCCTGAACAGGTGGGGCTACAGGCACATGCCACCATGCCCAGCTAATTTTTTTTTCTAATTTTGTATGGAGTTGAGGTCTCACTATATTGCCTAGTCTGGTCTTGGACTCCTAGGCTCAGGCAGTCCTCCTGCTTCTGCCTCCCAAAGTACTGGGAGTACAGGCAAAAGCAACCATGTTTGGCCACACCCAGTTTTTAAAAGTCTTCAATTTAAGAATTTTTAAACTTAGATGAATGTAATATATGTCTAAACACAATAAAATGAAACTTTGGCTGACACAGTAACTTTTATGAAGCAGCACAAATGCATCTTCAAACATGAACTTGGAGTTAAAATAAAGCATTCTGGTGTCTCCATGCCTGCTTTCAACATGTATTTGCTATTTCATAGCTCTCTCAATATCTATTGTCTGACTAAGGCTTTTCCTAGATATTAAAATAAAATAATAAATAAAACTAACAGGTATTATATTTTAAGTTTATTTTTCTCTGGATAGGGAGCTCTAACCAGAATGTGTGAATTAGTACTTTACAACATGAACGTTTCCCCATGTATGGACTTTTTCAAGTTATTTTACACTCAAGTCACTTTATACTTGAAGTGAATGGTTCATATTAACTGTAATACCTAGGATGTTAGTTATATTTTAAGTAGCTAAGGGAGAAGCAACATTAGGCAGCATTGGGAGCTACAAGGTAATATCTACCCCCCTCAGAACAAGGATATCTTGCCTTGTCTGCTTATTACAACCCTAAATTTGTCCCGGTGGGGGTAGGCGGACAGGAGTCTGCATCTCTTTACAATATAAGTTAGTCCCTGTGACCACTCAATCTCTAGGCTCATGTGGAGGTGTAATTCAGAGTTGCAAAGGACAGAAAAGGGACCCTTCGGGGAAAAACAGACCTGTAACACTTCTTTCCTAACAGAAAGAATGGTCCCTTATGTCAGGGGTTCCCAAGCCCCAGGCCGCAGACCAGTAACCAGTCTGTTGCCTGTTAGTAAAGGGGCCGCACAGCCGGAGGTGAGCAAATGAGAGCAGAGCTCCCACCTCCTGTCAAATGGGGGTGGGGGGATCCGATTCTCAGAGGAGCCACCAACCCTATTGTGAACTGCGTATGCGAGGGATCTAGGTTGCACGCTCATTATGAGAATCTAATGCCTGAAGATCAGCCCCAGTACCCCACCCCATCCTCAGCCTGTGGAAAAATTGTCTTCCACAAAATCGGTCCCTGGTGCCAAAAAGGTTGGGGACAACTTCTTTATGTCACTCCTAGACCTTGACTTTGCATTTTCTAAAACATTCAATAGCCACAGCTCTGCCAGAAGCACGGCCCAGGTGGACCAGTTCTTTTGCGAGCCAGGGTTTGCCCTGGGAGAATCTGAGAGGGATAGGTGGGAAGGGCTCCAGGAGACTTCTTTCATAGTCTTCTGCCAGGGGTCAGCAAACCGTGGCCTGTGGCCAAATCCAGCCTGCTGCCTGTTTTTCTATGGTCTGCAAACTAAGAATGGCTTTTACATTTTTAAATGTTTAGGGGAAAAAACAAGACTATTTATACCCATGAAAATTATATGAAATTCAAATGCGGTACCCATAATAAAGTCTCATTGTAAACAGTTATGTCCATTCCTTTGTAGAGTGATGGCATTCACTCTACGATGGCATTAAACACTTTCAACAGAGACCTCAGTAAAACATTTACTATTTGGCCCTTTACAGGAGAAGTTTGCCAATCCTTAGTCTGTACTGTATAGCAGTAGTTTTTAAATCTCAGGACATCTTAAAAATTATTGAAGAACTCAAAGACATTTTATTTTTGTGGGTCCTATCTATAAATATTTACAGGATTTAAAATTAAAACCAAGAAACTGTTAAATATTTATTCATTCGTTCATTTAAAAATAACAAAAATAAATGTTACATACATGAAAAACATTTTAAGAAAAATAACTACAAGTTATAAAATAAAGAATAATTATAAGAGTGCAATGTTTTATATTTTTGAAGTTATTTCTAATGCCTAGCTTAATAAAAGACAGCATCATTCTCATATTTGCTTCTGCATTCAATTTATTGCTATCTATCACATCTAGTAACCTATAAAAATCTTGACTGTACACTCATGAGAAAATACAGGTGGAAAAGTCAAATAATAGCTTACTATCATTATAAAAATAGTTTTAATGTCATAAATCTTCTCAAAAATTCCTGAGGAAGCTTGGGGTTCTTAGGATACTACCTTGATATTACTGCTATGAAGTATTTTATTTTATTTTATTTTATTTTATTTTAGTCAAGGTCTCATTATTGCACCCAGACTATAGGGCAGTGGCACCATCACAGCTCACCACAACCTTGAACTCCTGGGCTCAATCAATCCTCCCTCCTCAGTCTCCTGAGAAGCTGGAACTACAGATACATTCCACCACACCTGGCTAATTTTTGTATTTTTTGTGGAGATGAGGTGTCGCCATGCCTCCTAGGCTGGTCAGACTTCTGGGTTTAAGCAATCCTGTCACTCAGCCTCCCAAAGTGCTAGGATTACTGGCAAGAGCCATCATGCCCAGCCTGCACAATATTTGATAACATTTTTTTCTCAAGATGAAGAAATGATAAAATGTTTAAAGTTCTTCGCTGCCTGTAAGAATGGTAACAATAATTTCAACTTCTTGTAGGCATGCTCCCTGTGATCTCCACTAGAGAGCTTTCCAACTTCGAGCTCACCCTCAGCCCTGACGGAACAAGAGTTGGAAACCACAAGTGCTCCAACCTCTTAGATTATACTGAAGTGAAGACGCACCACGGTTTCTTGACTGATGCTACAAAAAATCCAGAAATAATTGGAGAGACATATCCCTACCAGTATAGCTCATCTATCAGAGGTTCTAATACCTTACGCTTCTACCGAAACCTGAACCTAGAAGCCTGTTTGTGGGAGTTTGTCAGCTACTATGACATGTCAGAACTTCTCACTGACTGTGGTGGCACCATTGGAACGGATGGACAGGTACAGATTTTTAGCATCTGAGCTTTGGTCACTGAATAAACCAATCCATCATACAGATTTGCTCTAAATCCCAACTCTAGTCTTCTAAGCCGGTGATGTTGGTCATTTGTCAAAACGGGGACCAGATGACTGGCATGGAGGGTGTCAAAACCCATGTCTATTTATGGAACAATGGGCCAAAACAGATGTATTTTTTGACAATGGGTTAGAAATATCGTGTTTATATCAAAAGGATGCTGTATAATAATTGCCTTAAACTCCAAATCTACTCTGATACTATAAAAATTAAGATACTGATTTCTCTTCAATGTATGAATTATCTTTTTTTTTCTTCTATGCATAGATGCCTGTAATGTTGTATTATGAACCACCTAAAATGAGAATTTACAGTTCGGGACTCAGTCTAGTATTTTCCCTTCTTACACCAACTTTCTTCTTCCTCTGTCTTCTTTCTCTTCTTCTAGCCTCCAGTTTCACCCTCCTCCCTTCTCTTCCTAGTTTTCTTTTCCTCCCTGTCTTATTTCTCCATCATAAATACAGCCAAAAGTATTTTCATTATAAGATTATTTTAATTTCTACTCTAAAATTACTGATTCTTCTTCACACTACACATTTACATATAAAATACACACATGCAAACAGCACACAAAATCCTCACCCCACCATCATCAGCTACAAAGTTATTAAAATGATAAGGAAGCAGTTTCCATTGAGGTCATAATAGAGAATCTAAAATATATAGGATGCCATTTAAAACTGTTATGAGTATTTGAACTAAAAGCAATGTTCTGTCTTTTTTTTTATTTTTTGAGTTGGAGTCTCACTCAGTCACCCAGACTGGAGTGCAGTGGCC
>NW_007253399.1:391240-459421 GCF_000164805.1 Carlito syrichta
TTCCTGCTGGGCTCCAGCGATCCTTCCGCCTCAGCCTTCCAAGTAGCCGGAATTACAGGCATACAATACCACACCCGGCTGATTTTTTTATTTATTGTAGAGATGAGGTCTCGCTGCCCGGGCAGGTCTCAAACCCGC
Organism: Carlito syrichta; assembly: GCF_000164805.1. Classification (NCBI taxonomy): domain Eukaryota; kingdom Metazoa; phylum Chordata; class Mammalia; order Primates; family Tarsiidae; genus Carlito; species Carlito syrichta. Next base: position 391,379 of record NW_007253399.1, read on the forward strand.
GGGCTCAGGCAATCCACTCACCTCAGCCTCCCAAAGGCGTGGGATTACAGGCTGAGCCACCGAGCCCGGCGCAATGTTCTGTCTTAATTGAACTAAACAAAGAGTATATAAGTAGATCTATGCATTAAAATGTTGAATGGTATGTGGACTATATCATGCTCTTTAAGATTTAACTAAAGTGAGGCCATATATTTTGTGTGCTATATTCCTAAGATGTTAAAATATAAAATAAGTGGTAGCAAGAAAAAACTAGATAGCTAACTAAGATTTTCCCACAGCAAAGCTGGTATTGATGTTGTATTGGACTCAAAGATAGTGAGACATTACCATAGCTACCTCTTCCACAAGTAGCATAGTCAGTAACTTGCAGGGATTGGTAAAATCCCAAATAAAAGCACCAGAAGAAAGGCAGTATGAAATGGTGGAAAGAATCTGGATAATGGAATCAAGCAAATGCAGTCTCCAATTTGGCGCTGAGATTTTCGAGCTATGTGTCCTTGGGCAAGTTACTTATGCCCTTAGAGGTGTTAGTTCTCCAAATCCCTCTTTCCAAACCTGTCTTTGCCACCTAAAAAAAAATGAAGAAAAAAACAAAAAAAGACTTTATCTCCAGGATAAAAATAAAAAGTCATATTAACAATTCTATCTAAACCTTTTCCTTTATAAATATAATATCCTATCTCTAGTTTCTTTATCTTTTCCTAACAAAACTGTTTTCAATCCATGACAAATGATTTTTACTTCCTTTCTGGTTGGTCTTCTCTCAGAATCTCACTTATATCACAGGATTTCATGGTAAAAACAAAATTGAATATAGTAACAGGATTACATTGTAGTTCTTATTCATCTTTGTTCAAATCACCTTGTCCTATGGAGCCTCTCTGTGTGTCTCATCTAGTTTATGGTCTGTTTTTACCCTCAGGAATGTTTTCTATCTTTTCCACAAAATGGCAGCACTTCTCCATCTCTTATACATGTTTTCCAGGTAGACTTTTCTAGTAAACACCTGTACTTACCAGGATTAAGCTTTATGCTATTACTTCTGTCCACTTCTTCAGTGTTTCATGGTCACTTTGAATGCAAAGCCTGTCTTCTGATGTGGTCATTCCTCAGACTAAATGTTACTATAAAATTCTCTGCTGAAGTGACTATACTTTTGCTAGATTTTTTTTAAAATTCCAGTTTCTGTTTTGAATTCTTTGAATTCAATATTTTTTTTCTTTCTAAGACTTCTGCTAGATAGAAAAGTCATTGCTCTTCTTCTGTAGTTGAATTTCCAATGGTTCCACTCCATTGGGTAAGAATTAGCAACTGCGGGTTTTCAGTTGTTTCACCTGCCAGAAAAGCCTATATTACATAATATTGGGAGAAAGCATCATACAAAAATTATTGCATCATCATCTAGTTCTTAATTAGTTTGTGTTACCTCCTTAAGTAAGATGGCCAATATGTTGCATGAGTTCCTTCTAAAACTATTTTTCTGCATTCCATTGTTGAAAATAAATTCAGTAGCATAACCATAATGATCAGCATCATAGAAATGACAAGATTCAGTATAAATCATTAAGATTTCACAATCTTGTTATAAAATTATAAAATCCTCCATGTAGGCTAAATGGTAATGCAAACTAATAAGACATATTGCTTACTCTCAGAGTGGAGCTTAAAAATGGTATATAAGTCAGGGCTCCTGAAAAGACAGACCAATAGGATGGATGGATGGATGGATAGATTAGATAGATGATTGATAGATGAAAGAAAGAAAGAAAGAAAGAAAGAAAGAAAGAAAGAAAGAAAGAAAGAAGGAAGGAAGGAAGGAAAGAAGGAAGGAAAAGGAAAGAAAAGGAAAGAAGGAAAGAAAGAAAGAAGGAAAGAAAAAAAGGATGAGAGGGAATTCCTTACAGGTATTGACTTGTATGATTATGGAAACTAAGTCCCATGGTAGGCTGTCTGCATGCATGCTGAAGAATCAGGTAGCCAGTAGTGTGGTGTAGTCCATGTTCAAGGGCCTGAAAATCAGGGAAGTCAGTGATTTAACTTGCAGTTCAAGGTCAAAGGCTCAAGAACCCCGGGTGCCACTGGTACAAGCCAAGTCCCAATGACTGAAAGCCAGAGCACCTAGAGTTCTGATGTCCAAGGGCAGGAAAACAAGAGTGTCCCAGCTCAGAAGGCGTGGGGAGGAGGAGAAGAGAATGAGAGAGAGAGAGAGAGAGAGAGAGAGAGAGAGAGAGAGAGAGAGAGAGAGAGAGAGAATGAAAGTGAGAATTCCTTTTCCCCTGCTTTTTTGTTCTATCCAGGCCTTAGCCAATTGGATGGTGTCCACCCACATTAGGTGAGAGTGGGTCTGCCTTACTCAGTCCACAGATTCAAATGCCAATCTTTTCTGGTAACACCCTCACAGACACACTCAGAAATAAGTGTGTCTATCTGCATATCTCATAGTCTAGCCAAGTTGACACGTAAAATTAACCATCACAAATGGCCATCTCATTTTCTCCTACTTGCATCCTTGAACTTAAGCATCTGCTTCTCCCATAGCTATTGATGTTATCCTACGTCCTCAACACAAACACAATTATTTAAATATAAAAATATGGATGAGGAAGAAAGAAAATATAAATTAAAGTAGAAGAAAGCAAACCCTCAGATATTTTTCCAATTTTCCTCCATTAGTTTTGGGTAGTGGAGAAGAAAAGAAAATATCTGATAATAGTACTAACAATAATTATAATAATAATAGTAATAGCTAACATTTTTAAATGCTTACTGCATGCCTACCATTCTTCTAGATACTTCACATATTTCTACTCATTCTGTCATCATAGTAACCTTAGGAGAAAGGTGCTATTTTTGCCTTTTGCTTACAGACTAGAAAGCTGAAACAAAGAGAATTCACATAACTTACTCAGGTTCATGTAGCTTGTAAGCCTATGCTCTTAACCACATCATAATGCTTATCTGGACCTTAAATTGAATGGGTGAATGTAAGGCATGGATATGGTGACAAGGACAATTTCAAGAAAGCCAAATGAACCTTTTCCTTTGTTCTTGGTACAAGAATGCAGCCCAACACCAATCTTGAAAATGTGTGCCAGAGTATATCCACACCCACTGTTGGTAAAACAGTGAAAATCCATGGCCTAAGAACAGTGGTTTACAGCCACATCTGAGTACAAGCAGATCAGTGTTCTGAATGCAGACATATTTTATGACATGGCACCTGATGGAAATCAAATGAAATGCTTGGTAAATAGATTCCACTTTAGTATGCCAGGAGAGTCTTACAAACTCCTACATTTCTGTATTTAGAGTGAGAAAATGGACAAAAATTAAATGTAAACTGTCAACATAGACTACATGTGCTTCAGAGCAGGTACATGGTTTTATTTGTCAATTGCTTTCTCTACCCCCTCCCCTTTCCCAATAAACAGTGCCTGCAGCAGGAAGCCAGCACTGCTGATCCAAGTCTGTTGGTCCTCAGCAATCCCACAGAGCCCTAGCCAAGCACCTAACAGACCATTACTTTCCCTCTTCTAGTCCTTTCCCAGACTTGGCATCTTAACTTAAGGTAATCACTGTTCAAACACATTTTATTAACTGGTAATTGCTTCTGCCAGGAACAATATGATAGAGAACAGATTTTTTTTTAGTGTATTCTTAATAACTAAAGCTACCACTATGAACTAGCCAAGTCCCTGCATTTTTGTGATAGAAAATGTAACACACTCTGAAAATGTTTTCTGCTTTCCCCAACCTCCCAGTTCAGATTATTTAACTTAGAAGAAATAGTTGCCAAAGTGAATCATCTGAAAAATCCAGGATGGTTATACGTTAACAGCATTGCTGTTTTATCAAGTTTTAAGCAGTTTGATTATACCTAACTTCAGCTGATATTAAAGTTATATCTGATTTTGCCATCTTATTCATTAGTACATACATTCACTAAAAAAATAATTAATGAACACCTACCTGTGCCAGGGACCATACCAGTAATTGATGAAGATATCAGGCTTAAAGATTACACAGCAACAGAGTTTTAAGAATCAGCTCATCGTGCCTATAAAAGTTAAAAATTTTACATGTCAAGAGACAGAAACGTGAAATTTCTCTTTTGATATTTAACTCTAAAATCATTTTAATACTTAGCTTCAAAATACAAAAGCAGATAAATAGGAAAGAACAAAAGAGAGACAGATCCAATAAGTAATTCTATACCATCTTCATGTGTAACGTGTTTTGCAAAAAAAAAAAAACACACACAAAAGTTGTTTGGGTATACAAAAAAAAAAGAAATGGTTTTTTAAGCTAAACTAAGTCTTTAACGCTGTTGAATAGTCTGGTGTTTTCTCTCTCGAAAAAAATTTTATTTTATTTTTATTTATTATTATTTTTTCTTATTATAAAGATGTGGGGTACAATTCAGGGTTAGGTATACAAACATTGATTATGCAGATACCCTTGTTGATGAGGTATGCCCTTCCCTCCTCTAGCAGTTTCCCTCAACTGCCAATCCCACCCTCCCCTCCCCTGACAGTTTCCCATTACTGCCAAACGCTTTCTTATAGTATTATAATTGTTCAAGGTCGACCTGCTGGGCTCCAGCAATCCTTCCGCCGCAGCCTTCCAAGTAACTGGAACTACAGGCGCGTGCTACCACACCTGGCTAATTTTTGATTTATTGTAGAGATGAGGTCTCGCCAAGTTGCCCAGGCGGGTCTCGAACCCGCGGGCTCAGGCAATTCACTCACCTCAGCCTCCCAAAGGCGTGGGATTACAGGCTGAGCCACCGAGCCCGGCTTTATGTACCACATTTTCTTTACCCAGTCCAGCTTCAATGGGCAACATGGCTGGTTCCATGTTTTTGCTATTGTGAATAGAGCTGCAACAAACATACGTGTGCAGATATCTTTTTTGTAGAATGATTTGAGTTCCTCCAGGTATACTCCCAATAGGGGAATTGCTGGGTCATATGGAAGGTCAATTTCTAGTTCTTTCAGAAATCGAGACTGCAGGTCATTTCCTCTCTTATTGGTCAGAATCTTTACTATCTCATCTTATTAGGTAAACAACGATTGATCAGGCTGTTCAATGGGCATGAGTAAGCTGCAGAAATGCAACCCCAATTATATCTTGCACTTAAATATGAAATGATAATGTACTTGTGAGAAGACATAGTATGATTTTGGAAAAGTGTAAACAAATGTTTTTTCATAGTTGCTTTGAGAAATAATTTGCCTCTTTTTCCCCCTGTATATTTGATTTAGAAACATGGACCTTTGAGGCTCAAATATACTTCAGAGGTCATCTCTTGCCAACCTATTATTTCACACTTAGTACACTGATTCTCTTATGTAAGCCACTCTAAATTATTTTGCAAGAAACGGCAAGGGGGATCCAAAATGTGTAACTTTCATGAAGTATATTGCTTCCCATTATTTCAAATTTACCAAATGTGCTTTTCTAATGAAAGCAATGATATCACCCTAGAAATCTAGGGAACTAAAAAAAAAATGTAAAAGAAAAAAAGGAAAAGGCATCTCACCCATTATCCCACCATCACTGTACACAGATATATTTTCTAATCTCTTTTCAATATACATACACACTTTTAAGAGTAGTAGCATATTATTTTTGACATTTTATGTACTGCTTTTAACTTAAAATGTGTTTCCCATGATAAGGAAACTTCTATGGGTACATAACTTTTAATTGCTACATAATATTTCATCTCATAAATGTATCATCATAATTTATTTAGCCATTATTCTATTGGTAGTCACCTACATTACTTCTAATTGTCATTGTTAATGTTCCATATCCCATGGTTTTGCCCTTAATTCTAAAGCATGTGTGGACCAATATTGACCCTTATATAAGGCTCTGCTCCTGCCTCTATGGTACCACAGACCTTCCAAAAGCCTTGTCACTGAACAAAAGCCAAGGTCTCTATTTCCCAGCTGTGCCTAGATATGTAGTCTGCTGTTACTCAGAAAACTTGCCTAAGAATTCTAACTTGTTAAAACAATGACCTCAATTTAGTAGCTAAGTACATATTCTATTGACACTTCAAGCTATTGAGATCAATGAAGCCTTCTTTACACATTCACAAACACCACCATCTTGATGATGTAGACATGTTTCTAACAACAAAAGCAGTGACAGAGAGACATTTCAACCAGTGGGAAATTCCTACCAGTCGTGGTTTTCAGATGAAATTCTAACAGCTCTGGCTCAGTTTTCAATCTTTGAGGTAAACACCAACCACATACCCTACATGAAGGTAGGGTGTACACATGATGGTAAAATATCTTTACATGATTATTGTTTGTGGTCTACTTGCAAGATCTTGGATATGAGACTTTAGCCACCAGCCACATGTAGCTATTAAGCACTCAAAGAGGGGGATGGGGCTAGTCAGAATTGATATGTGTTGTTAATTCAGAGATTTAGTAAAATTTCAAAAACTAAAATGTATAAGATCTCATCAAAAATTAGTTTATATTGATTACATATTAAATGTAATACATTTGATATATTGGGCTATATAAACTATATTATTAAAATGGATTTCACCTGTTTCTCCTTACTTTCTTAAATGTAGCTATAAGAAAATATTAAATTATGCATGTGGCTTGCATTATATTTTTATCAAACAGCACTGGTGAATTTCTTTGGATGTTAGTCCTGATTATGCTGAATAATATCGGGCAAGCCAATTACATTCTCCATGGTTTAAGTTTTCTGAATATAAAATATACTCTTGTTCCAGTGAAAATTGCAAAGAAACAAGAAAGCTCTAGATTGGTTTTCACTAGTTAAGGGTATATATAGTTACTGTTTATTTCTGTACAAATTTTAATACATCAATAAGATAGTATATGAATTGGATAACTATAATATATGCCAAAAATAAGTGAAAAATTTAATCTATTGCAATTTTTGTCACCACTGGTTCCTATCTAATATAGACCATATTATGAGTATAATTGAGGGGAGGATACTCCTCTTTCTTTCTAGTCTTCCCCTTCCCCACCCATCTCACATAGATTAGCAGCCTTTCTGTGTCCCTAAGGCAGACAATACCCTCTCCAAATATATACTTGCTACTTAGTAGTAGTAATAGCAGTAGTGGTAGCAGCAGCATATATTTGACAGTGTTACCTTTTCCAGGGCATCTGCATTTTATACTTTTCTTTTAAATATAGAATTTACGGTATTATTTGCCTTTGGTGAAGAAACTTCAGATATCAGTAAGGACATATGAAATCATTCATTTTGCAGTTCCTTTAAGATTTGACATGTCTTCCTTTCAGTATAAACATATTTTAAAAAGTCTCGTGGTCAGGCTGAAAGAAAATTGAGTGCTTTTTAAGAAGATGTCTAAAAGTTAGATGGAGTGCATTATATTCTTCCATGTGGAGGGAATAAAAAAGTAGGTGACCTGAATGGTTAAGGTATCTTCACTTAGGCTCCATTTCTTCTAGGCAGAGACTCTAAGTAGATGGAAAGGAGACATGGATATGGATAATAAGAAAATATAGTAAGATGCTGATTCTGTAACCAGAAATACTCAAAGTCTAGTTTACCACAAAACTCAAATGAAATCAATTAAGAATTAGCCAGGAAACTGTGCTACAAGTAGCTTATTTTAGGAAGTGAATGTTAGCAATTTCTTCCAAAATATTGAATAGAGTATAATATTGGCAAAAATTATTCTTAGCACCTACAAAGTTTAATTGGAAATCCATGCCCAAAGACGTTTTTTTTTAAATCTTGGTTAATTAAAATCACAGGACAAAATTTTAATCTTAATTATCAGTGGCACAGGTTGACTTAATCACTCTCCAGTCCACTGCCACAGTGTCAAACTACACTTCAAAATCAATTGCCCATTAACAGTATTAATAGCCACCCTTAGAAAATACTACCTTAAAAGACACCTCTACAGTTGGCCAGATTAGCAGATAATGGTTGTGCTAGTTATGACACAGCTGGAAATTAAATAACTTGTTTGGTTGATGGTTCCCTTTTTATATATTTATACAAAGGATTCAAATTATTATTTTTGTGACTTGGCTTTACTTTTAGCTCCCGAATAACATGATGAATTGTAGTTCTCATGATGTAAATTATTTACTAACTCATATATATGATTCCTGTTCTCAGCTCAAGTCTATGTCTGTCATAGAAAGAGAGCCAGACTTGAACTTCTAAGGAGTATGATCTGACCTAAGTCTTTTTCTCTTGTGTAGAACAGGCTAGTTGTATTTGCCCTACTATCCTGCAGAACTATTTTGAGAAATAAATATGATAACCTTTGTTAGATGATCTTAGGGCTGTCCTCACATTTTTTTGAAACATGATGAAGTATGATCGAGTGGAAAAAAGCATGAGCCAAAAACTAGGTTCTACTCTTGGCAGAGCCATTTAAGAGATTTAAAGAATTTTGTGTGAAATTTCTTTTTATTTCTTTGAGCCTTAATTTTTCCTCTTTTTCTTTTAATCCATCATCTATCCATCCATCATCCATTTATTCATCCATCCAACCATCCACATATACATACAAAGATAATTATGGAGAGAGTAAAATTATTAAATAGCATTTTGAGGAAACTGGTACAGTGTCAGAAATGTGGTAAGTGCTCAGTAAATAAATACTAGAATACCAGTTTATCCTCTGCTACTTCCAACCTATATGCTAAATACTAGAGGAGAAAAATATAAGATTCAAAACAAGACACTTTATTCAATTAATTATTCTTAAGACATTATAAATGTTACATGTCATTACCAAACGTATTTGCCTCCAGATCTTTCTTGTTTTGTTTCATCTTCCTTTTTATAATAAAAAAGTGGCTCATAGCAGCACTTTTCATAATAGCTAAAAATTGGCAGCACCCAAATGACTGCCAACTGGTGAATAGCTAAATAAAACAAAATAGCCTGCATACGATGGGCTGCCATTCGGTAATAAAAGGGAATGAAGTATTGAAACGTGCTACAGCTTAGATGCACCTTGAAAACGTTATGCTAAGTGAAAGAAATGTATCACAAGAGTCGGCATATTGTATGATTCCATTTGTATGAAATCTCCAGAATAGACAAATACTTAGAGACATAGTGGTTGCCAGAGGTTGGGGGGAGGAGGGAATAGAAAGTGACTGCTCGTGGGTAGAGGCTTCCTTTTGGAGGTAATGAAAATGTTTTGGAATTACACGACTCTTTGTACTATAAACCATTGAATTGTTCACCTTAAATAGGTGAATTATATAGTATGTAAACTATCTTAATAAGGCTGCTCTAAAATAAAAAATGTAAGTGTAGCATGCCCAGAATAACGCAGTTTTATATCTTAAGGATTTTTGGTATATATCCTTTGTTGAAAATGAAGGTAGTTAGTAGTAACTATTTTGATGAATCCAAAATTAAGTGAGGGGAAAATAACACTGGAAAATAACATTCTTCAGTGATGACTTAAAATCTTCAAGTAAGTGAAAGGAAAAAATGGCTTGTACAAAATTAGACTCATTTTGTTAACGTTGAATAATGTGATATAATAGATATCATTTTATTGTTTTAGGTCCTAAACCTCGTGCAGTCCTATGTGACCCTTCGAGTCCCTTTATATGTTTCCTATGTGTTCCATTCCCCCGTGGGGGTAGGAGGCTGGCAGCATTTTGACTTGAAGTCTGAGCTTCGTCTAACTTTTGTGTACGACACTGCCATCTTGTGGAATGATGGGATTGGCAGCCCGCCAGAAGCTGAACTTCAAGGTAGATTCATAAGATTTGAAAAAGTCTAGTTTTCTCACCTATTTAAATTATTTAAGATGATTTTTTACCATCACTAAAAATAGTAAACTTTCAATATATGTTCCTTTTCTGTTCAATAATTTCACCTTTGCCATCAAAGAACTCTTTATTTTAAAATGAATCATATTAATGCCCCAAATTTGGTGTAATACGTGATTGTTAAATAAATACTTTCTACATTTTATAGATATTTTGCTCTTACAGTTCATCTTATATAATCATTTGTGTGTTACATGAAACAACGTATATATTTCCCCGGGTTCTAGAAAATAGAGGAAGTTGCAACTGAAAACAAAGAATAAACCCAAAGGAAAAAGTTACACATTTTTTTTCTGAAAATGAGAGGTGGATTTTGAGGTCTAGTATAAATTTGTTCCTGAATTCTAGTTCTGACACTGCAACTAACTAGCTTTGAAATCTTTAAGCATATTGCTTAACATTTCTGGGACATAATTTCCTCCGAATGATAGAAAAGATTTCCAATATCTCTTTCTGACTTAAAGTTATATTATTCTGGGATACTTTAGCTGAACGTTTTGTCAGAACACTCATTATGGGTGCCACTAACTCTTGTACCCATGAGCATCTGCAAAACTTTCTTTTAATCTCCATGTCAGAATCATAATTCAAACTCCACAAACATTAATAGAATGATTGCTTTTTCTTTTCAGACATGTATTACTGTTCTGGTTCCATAAACGTCTGAACCATCACACCAGTGCTACATTTTATTAGCCAACAGGAAAATAGAGTTGATGGTGCATCTCCAATGTAAATCTACTGTCTTAAGCAGATTAAAATCACCTTAGAGCTATGTCACAAGTAATATGATCACCCTGAACAATTATTCCAGATTATTTCAAAGGCTTTAATTCCATAACTTGCCTTAGAAGATGCATATTTAAGTGAACCTTAATGAAGACTTTCTTTGTGATTTTCAACCTCTATATAAGGTTCTCTTTTCCTTCTTATACCTGGAGCCAAATTTTGTCAAACGATTAAATTTCTTGGGAAAGTTTCAGAGTTTTCTTTAAGCCTTTAAAACGTGGAATAATTCTGGAAAACTCAAACTCATTTTCACTTATATGCCCAAATTGCTACAATTTTGACAAGTTCATGTGTTATGTCTATCAATTCACAGCTTTATTTCTGTAATCTAAGTTTTACAAAGTAAAACAAAACAAAAGCTCAGTATATTATATGCTGTAATCAGCCTTTAGTTCGTAGTGACCTCATTCATGTTACCTCATTCATTTTGCCTCCCTGTTAGATACCTTTCATTATTTTTCCTTAGAGAAAAGTTTCCCTGTCTCTCTAATATTCAGGATTCTTCTGATAATACGCTTTGCCTAGAGTGTTGAAAGGCAAGATAAATCTGAATTAATTTTTGGAAGGAATCTGTACATCAGGGGTCTCTGGCCACCTGTGTTTCATTCTTGGGTACCCTCTCCATTGTAGGTTCCCTCTATCCAACCAGCATGCGCATTGGTGAGGAGGGGCGCTTGGCTGTGCATTTCAAGACCAAGGCTCAATTCCATGGCTTGTTTGTGCTGTCACATCCGGGTAAGCCCCATTATCCATTAACAGCCATTCCCCACACAACAAGGATATAATTTCTCCATATTCACACATGTTTCAGCATGCTTTCCCTTTACCTTTGAAACCCTTGAATTCAAATGAATGGTATATGTGCAGTTATCTCCATGAAGGCTTGATCATTGTTCAGCTTCATCTCATAATTCACATTATGTAGAATTTTAGAAAAGATGCAAAATAACTAAAGTAAGTTTAAAAGGAAACTCTACTGAGTTCATTTTAAGTGGAGTTTTCCTTAGATAAAGAGCATAGGAATAGCAATCCCTTTCTCTGCTTTGCTGCCATTTTACAAAAAAAAAAAAAAAAAAAGATGAATTTTAGGTGATTTACTCAGCAAGCACTTCTCTGTCCACAGTTTTTTTGTTTTTTGTTTTGTTTTTTAGGTACTGTGAGAAACCTTTTTAGTAGGACCAAAAGTGGCACTTTGCTTTCATGCTTAAGTTTCAGACACACTAACTAATTAATAAGTATTGGTAATGCAGTTTTGCTAACTGTGATGGACTGTGCTTTGAATATCAATAAGGCAGCAGTCAATAAAATTCCTGTCTAACTTTTTGTTTTTTATAAGGGACATTTTATTGGAAATAATTTATTTAATTTGACTTTCCATATTATTGAACTAGTTTGCATATTTTACCTGAGTGCTGGCTTACATCAGATTAGAAAAGGAAAACAGTTCACTCACCATTTTTATGTCCTTCGTTTTTCTGGGCTTGAGCTCTAACAAAGGAGATAATAGGTTCAATATTTAGGAAGAGAAAGAACATTAATTGTATTTTTATGAAGCTGATCTACTAGAAATTTTTTTTTAATCATTCTGCTATTTTAATTGACAGTTCTGGAAAACAAGGATTTCCTCGTCTTTACAGTTTCTTCCACATATTTACCTTTCTAATAAGTTGAATCTTTGTTTAGCCACAATTGCAGTTAATCTAAGTAAAATTAGATTCCATTCACAAACTGGCTTTGCCCAGCTGTGTGGATACTAATAGACTATTTTAAGTTCTGCTCATAGCTTTAGTTCACAAGAAGTGCATTCACATTACCCTTTATTGTGCTGTTCTAACTCCCTGGAAAGTGGCCCTGAACAATTTGAGCATTTCTGTACAATTAACTTTTGACAGACTGTTAGGGCAGAAACAGCACTGAATTGGATATCAGAAGTCGCACAACCTCACTGTATGATCTTGGGAAATTCAGTCACAGCCCAGTTTCTTCTTCTGCAAAATAAAGATAATTATACCAACCCTGCCTACTTTGAAGACTTACTATGAAAATAGAAGCCAATAATGTATGACAAAGTACTTTGAAAACTCTAAACTATTATGTGCTACTAGTTTAACCACTGTCCCATTCTTATTGTTACTGGCACTTTCCTAGCATCCTTTACAAGATCAATGATCATGTCAGCTGAACATTCAGGCCTGACCTTTTCCCTTCGCCTCATAAGGAGTGAACCAACCTATAACCAGCCAGTGCAGCAGTGGAGCTTTGTCTCTGACTTTGCGGTAAGTGATTAAGATTCACTTAATTTTCCTTTGCTGCTGTCTTCTGACTAAGCCTCACTTGTTTTTTTGTTTGTTTGTTTGTTTTGTTTGTTTGTTTGAGTTGGCATCTCACTCTGTCACCCAGGCTGGAGTGCAGTGGCACAATCACAGCTCACCATAGCCTCGACTTCCTGGGCTCAGGTGATCTTTCCACCTCAACCTCCTGAGTAGCTTAGACTACAGGTGCACTCCACCTTGCCTGGCTAACCTTTTTATTTTTTTGTAGAGATAAGATATCACTATTTTGCCTAGGCTAATCTTGAATTCCTGAGCTCAAGCAATCCTGTCACCTTAGCCTCCCAAAATGCTGGGATTATAGGCAGCAGCCACCATGCCCCACCATGCATCAGATTTTTAAATGAAATATATCAATGCCTTCTCTTCTCCTCCAAGGTACGTGACTACTCAGGGACCTATACTGTAAAACTACTGCCATGCACTGTCCCATCACATCAGGAGTACCGCCTGCCAGTCACCTGCAACCCCAGGGATCCTGTCACCTTTGACCTTGACATCCGATTCCAACAGGTGTGTGTTCCATAGAATTCTTATCTCAATATTTGTAGACTCTCACTTTGTTAAACTCATGGGTTACTTTTATTAGTTTTTCTTTTAAAAGTATTCACACATAGATGACATTAATTCTTGCATGCTGAAAAAAATTAACAAAAAAATTAAGGAGGAAAGAATTGCCCTTTGCTGTTAGTTCAGGATATAAAATCCATAGTTACATGTATGCAAAGGTTATTTGTTTCTTATGTGATCTTATCTGATTTCCTCCTGAAGTTTGCTGCCATGGAGATTTGGGAATTTTTCCCCAGACTTTTGTACTTCTCTGCCTTGTTCTTAATCTCCAATTAGTATGAAATGCTATAGTTCAAGCAACCTCAACATATAATTTCCATTACGTATTATAAAAAATGTGATGGCACCTATTGTCCAATGACTTGACTAAATGTTAGCCTCCTACTGACCAGGATATGTACCAGTCCTTTCTATAACCTGATAAACCAGCAGAAATGAGCTCAGGCAATACTACCTAGTCCCATTCAAAAAGTGATTTAACTCCACCAATTTTGCTTCCTCAGGAAGAACAAAATCAGCATTACTACTCTCTTAAGTTGACTCAGTTGGACATAAAAATTGCAGTTTAGTATTTAGCATTTTGCATGTCAGTGTACAGTGAATGTGTATATCTGTGAACAGTTTGTTTTTGGTTTTTTGAGGGTTTTTTTTTTTTCACCTTCAGAACCACCAGCAATATCTAAGAGGGCTGTTATGCTTGGTTTTAGGTCAGTGATCCAGTGGCGACTGAATTTAGCTTGAACACCCACATGTACCTACTCTCCAAGAAGAGTCTCTGGTTGTCTGATGGATCCATGGGATTCGGGCAAGAGAGTGATGTTGCTTTTGCAGAAGGTATCGTTTTATAAATGAGTGAGCAGCTCTGTTTGTCATGTGTATCTGTTGGACTTTGATTTTAGGGAATTGTGTGTTCAAGGGAGAAAATTATAACTTCTATGGTTTTGAGAATATAACTGAGTCTTTATTCACTTTGGAACATGTGGAAAGTCATTGAAATGGGTATATGTTACTGAATTTGTTGTTGTTCTGAGAAAGCTAGCATCTATCTCCCTAAACTAAACAACTTCTGGAACAAGTCTGAATTTTTTTCGTGAATTTTTTTTCAGCTTGCATAGAATCACCTGCTGCAGATACATTTGATCATAAATGCCTCACAGACAAAGATTGTGCCTATCTTTGTCAATGGTGTACACTTAGCACCTAGCAAAAGACCTAGCACACTTGATGGGCTTTCAGTAATAGTTGTGAAATAAGTGATTGAATACCAGGGGATTTCATTAAACCCTCTTTTAAAAGCAAATAAAGTTAATTAGGCTTATTGTTGATGTTTTCTTTCTTAGTGTTATTCTGTATTATGTTAGTTTACATCTTATCAGCCACTTTATTGATGAAACTAGACTTTAACCAAAATAGGATATTCTGAATGTCGATTATAGACCAGACTATAATTGAAATTATTTCCACTAGTGGCTGAGCATCTGAGACATAATAAATCCTCAGTCACTCATGGTTGATCTCCAAAGTGGTCTCTTCTGAGGCCTGGATGTAAGCCAGATCTTGAAGCTAACACAGAAAGACCTTCAACATGTGATGGCAGATGAGGAAGCAAAGGAAATCATCTCTGGTCATTATTGTCATGAACTGATTGCAGCAACATATTGATATACCTTATCACATAACAGAAATAGCATGTGTACATCTCTGTTTCAGGTGATATCATTTATGGTCGTGTCATGGTGGATCCTGTCCAGAATCTGGGTGACTCCTTCTACTGCAGCATTGAGAAGGTGTTTCTGTGCACTGGAGCTGATGGCTATGTTCCCAAGTATAGTCCAACGAATGCCGAATATGGTTGCTTAGCTGATTCTCCTTCCCTCTTATATAGATTTAAAATTGTGGTAAGTGCTTTCACCCAAACAATGTATAGTACTACATTGTCAAAGTTCAGCCTTTATGTCTTATATTCTAAAATAACATCATTGTCTTCAATTAAACCCAATGGTGACATTTTATGGTAATTTGTCCTTGTACAAAACTGACACAAAAACATTCAGTTCTTGCAAAAGTTCCTATAGCAATCACCATTTCCTTATTGCTTAAAGGACAAAGCTCAGCCAGAAACACAAGCCACCAGTTTTGGAAATGTCCTGTTTAATGCCAAGCTGGCAGTGGATGACCCTGAAGCTGTTCTCTTAGTGAATCAGCCTGGATCTGATGGATTTAAAGTCGACTCAACACCACTCTTTCAGGTAGGCCCAAAACAAGCCTCACTTACAATAGCTGTGTAACTACGTGCAAGTTACTGAACATTTCTATGGTTCAGAGGCCTCATCTATAAATGGCAGTAATAATAATAATATAGTTCATGGGAATAATAATGAAATAATAATAATATAATTCATGGAAACATTGAATAAGGTAATGCGTATAAACCACACAGCCTCATATTAGGCACATAGTGAGCCTTCGGTAAATGCTACTTTTATCATTTTTATTAACTTATTATTTTAAGACGTATTTTAAAACTATATGTAATGAAGACTCTTATTCAGTCAAGGATATAAATCTAAGTCTGACGGTTGGATAATTTGCTTGTTTTCTTCAAAACTTCCTTCCTGTTGACATTTCATGAACATCTTATTTAGAGTGATCTTGTGTGAACTCCTAGAGTCAGAAAAGCAGTTGTGTATAGCACACAAAATCTCTACTCTCAAAGATTTCAGAAACCAAGACAGAAAACCCTGACTCAAGATTAGAAGGTGGAGAGGGACACAGGCAGTCAAAACAACCCTGAGTAGACAAATGCAACAAATTTGGAGATATGTTTACATTGTGAATCTTTGAGGAAGCAATTACAACCTCTAGGAATTTACTGAAAGCTATTCAGGCAGGGTGGGCTGGAGAAATGTGCTATTTTTATCCAACCTAAGGAAGGATTCTTAAGAAAGTATATTTGTTATGCTGAACCTTTTCAAACAAGAAGTTGAAATGCGATCATTTTTGTTTTCATTCTTGCCATTAACTCTCAAAGCATCTGACCTCTCTAAATCCTGAATGCTTCAAAGAATCATCAGAAATTCCCTCCTATTTCCAGGCCCTGGAAACAGTTAAAAACTGATTTTTGCCCCCCTATGGTCTAGTATGTAAATAAACAGCAAAACACACTGAAAACAAATCCTGAAGCTCAGAAGGTTTGAGCTGTAGTCCTATCTCTGCCACTAGTTGAGTAACACTGGCCAAGTCACTTAACTCCTCTATATTCTTATTTACTCAATTTTAACTGAATAAGCTAGACTGAGTACGATCAGAGTTTATTACAGTGTTCACATTCTATTACTACAAGCACCAAATATATAATCCCTTAAGAGTTGCACAGAATATATTGTAGAGTGCTTTACACTATTCACTCAAAAATATTAAGAAAATGAATTCTGCAGACTAAATTAAATGATCTTTTATTATCCTTGCCATTAACTTCCCTTGCAAATAGTCGTGATTTAGGTGGGCATAGTATCTAATTTCCTAACAAATAGAGTTGTGTCTTCTAGGTTGCACTGGGCCGAGAATGGTATATACACACGATCTATACCGTGAGATCAAAAGACAATGCCAACCGAGGTATTGGCAAAAGAAGTGTAGAGTACCACTCTCTGGTGAATCAAGGGAAGCCCCAAGCCACTACCAAGAGTCGGAAGAAGAGGGAAATCAGGAGCACACCCCTGCTGGCATGGGAAATTGGTGCTGAAAACAACCGAGGAACAAACATCCAGCACATTGCCCTGGACCGAAGCAACAAGAGGCAGATCCCCCAAGGGAGAGTCCCTTCTGAGGGTATCCTCCCCTGGGAGCTCAATAGTCCCAGCTCTGAGGTCAGCCTTATCACTGTTGTGGGAGGTGTTGCAGTGGGTTTATTCACCATCTGCCTCACCATCATTGCAGTGATGATGTGCAGGAACAAGAAGAGATTCAGGGGGAAGGATGCCCCGAAGGGCTCTGGCAGCAGTGAGCCCATGATGTCCCCACAGAACCACCACGACAGCTCAGAGGTTTGATGACTATGGGTAGAGTTCAAGTTTTTCCTCAAGTGCCTCAGAAAAGACCATACTAAAACCCCAAATACTTGTGGTAAACTGCAGAGAATGGGGGATTTCCATGATGAAGATGCTCAGAGGACCTGACTATACTAATGGACTTTGATTTGAATTGTCTCTGCTTTCATGCATGAAAGGACAAGTTGAGACCACATCTTTCCTCTTGCCCAGTGGCAGCAATGACGTATTCACATGTGCACAGAGCCATAGATGGACGGTGAGGAATGTACTCCTCATGTTAGACATATTCTTTACACAGTGGAGATGAATCTATTAAAAGGTGCTAACGGACTCTCTCCAAAGTATAGGAGGAGTCTATTGTTGCTATGTTAGTGTGAACTTTGAAGGTGCAATTACCACATTGTTTATTCATTATGTAACAGACTATTGCCAGAAAAGTTTTCATTGGTTGTCTGAAAAAATGGTGAACACACTGTTTATTATGACAAGTTTTCAATTAGATGAAGACAGCATGGAATTATGACCAGGGGTAGCTCAATCCATGAATCACCTTTTCTACTATTTGGGAGAAAGTGAAAGGAAAGATAGAGGGAAAGGAATTCACTCACTAGAGTTTGAATTGCTTCTCACCCTCATCAGAACTTCTTTGTTTTACTTGCTTATTTAATTGTAAATTAAACCAAAGAATATGATAATTCTGGAAGAGATTTTTAAGTGAGACTACTCTGTTTTAGTATGTAGTGAGTAATAGTAGAGTTCTTGTGGGTTAATATTTCTTATTGGTGCTCAACATTTGTGGGAAATGAGAGGTCTGGTGACATTTTGATGACAAAAGAAATGCTGTAAAGTTAGATTTACTACAAGACAACGTTCTCTAAGAACTGAGCCTAGATATTTGCAGTATTGAACCCATAAGCGATCATGAGAAACATCATTAAGATGGTGAAGGGAAAAAGTGATATTTATTAATATAATATGTATAACCAGAGTGCCTCTTATATATACTTTAGAGAATAAAAGAATATTTGGCAGATAACAGATACGGTTAACCCTCAGAGTAGCATAGTCACGCAGTAGCATTCAAAGCTTAAATTGACCATAGGATATTTTATTAGCTTTCTCATCAGCACCTAGCCCAAATGATGGGAATATCTGCAACCATCATTCCAAAAATGGCCTTGGAGGTGGCATTGTTGGTTATATTCTTCTTTGATTCAAGAGAAAGTAAGTCATCACTCTGGTATCCCCAGTTCAGTGTTGCAGTGAGGTTCCTCTCAGTATCTCATAATATAAATTGTAAAATTGCTAACCATTCACCTCACAAAGTCAAGGAACTTGAGTGAGCTTGCTTGGCAAACCTCACATTACCTTTCTGGAGAAATGTGTTTTTACCAAATGGCAGACATTTTGGTTGGAAAGAGAAAACTTCAGTATTTTAATGGCCTGTCTTCCAAAACAAGTAAATGTATTTCAATCAAAAATGTCAGGAGACAAAGAATGACGCCTAAAGGTATCCCTGAAATGCTGCCTGGAATCCTCTTTTACTTGTAGCCATAACCTTGCCACGCTGGCCATCCTGATGTTTGGAGATTTTCGGAAGACAAACTTCTTCTCAGGTCAGATGTGCACATCATAATCTGGTCTCTGTGGGTCTCATCTCTTTATCAAGATAAAGAAGCTACACTGGTACTGGGGGAGGAGGGAAAAACATCTAATAGTTATCTCTCTTCTCTTAGGCAGCTCTATATTTCATAGTCAGAATCTTTTCAGTAGAGTAGACTGTAGTGTCCTCCCACAATAATTTACAAATATTGCCTACATCTCAAGGTCCCCCCTTCAGGTCTTATATAAACAGAAAGTGTTGTATAGCCCAGGAGTTCATTTAGCAAAATAAATACTGAAACTCTCTTAGTTATCCCTCTTTCTTTTCCTTTGCCTTCTGTCAAATGCTTAACAACTTCTTTGACTACCTCAAAATTTGTTTGGGAATGAACATGAGTTAAGGAGTTTCAAATAGTGAGTGGACTTTTCACTACTTAGCATTGGACTCAATTTATGTAGACCATTAGAGCAAGTATTCTCAATAGACTTTCTGATATTTTAGTAGTCAAAGAGCTTCTGAGACTATCATGCAATTTGGGGATCTCTGTAAGTGAACATGGTAATCAGTGAAACACCATGTCAAGTCTGTTTTGAACCTTTGAGTCAGGCTAGTTTTATACCAAATTTCACCTGTGTTGCATTTTCCTTTCTTTCTTTCTTTCTTTTTTTTTTTTTTTCAGTTGGAGTCTCACTCAGTCGCCCAGACTGGAGTGCAGTGGCCGCTCCCGGCCACCGCAGCCTCAACTTGCTGGGCGCCGGCAATCTTTCCGCCTCAGCCTTCCAAGTAGCTGGAACTACAGGCGCGCTACCACGCCCGGCTAATTTTTCATTTATTGTAGAGATGAGGTCTCGAACATTTGGGCTCAGGCAATCCACTCACCTCAGCCTCCCAAAGGCGCGGGATTACAGGCTGAGCCACCGAGCCAGGCTATGTTGCATTTTCTAATGAGACTACTGTATATAAATGGGAGAACTTATAAAACCCAGAACATATGTATTCTTTCCTAACAAAGAATAATCTCTCCTTCTCTGCTCATCTCTTCTCTCTCTCTCTCTCTCTCTCTTTATTCCCTTCAGTTCCCTAAAAAGGGAGAGTCTGTAGGAAACAGTCAAACTTAGATTTCTATTTGTTATTTTTATTTTAGAGTTGTGGGTATATGTGAGGATTTGCTTCATTAGTAGATTGTGTGAAGGCGAGGTTTGGGCTTCTTTTTCTCCTGTAGTGAACATGGTACCCAGTGGATGGTTGAGTGCCCCTTGTCTCCCCTCCCTCCTTCTTCAGCAGCATGCAGCATCTGTCGTTCCCACATTTGTGCCTGAATGCCCAATGTTTAGTGTCCACTTATGAGTGAGAATATGTGATATTCAGTTTTTTGTTTCTGTGATAGTTCACTTAGAATGATGCAGGCATAGATTTCTTAAATATAAAGTGCATGGATTTTTTCATCATTTTTCTTAATATCTATTTGCTAAATATGTAACTTAATACACATTATATTTTTAACTCTGTTGTGGGAAAAATCAGGCAAAATGTTTTTTCATCGTTATTACATAAAACAGTTCCTTGTTTTTAGTATTTTTTTTAGAGAACTATTCTTGTATTATCAGAAGAAATTCATAAAATGTCTTCCCATAGAGAACAAGACATAAGTAATAGTAACTCCTTAAATACTCAGTAGCTTCTAACCCTAATCAAGGTCTTGTTGATATTACATAATAAAAAAAATAAATATTACTGTTAGTGGCTGTCCTAACCATATATACCATGAAGCATTAAATATATATTTATCTTTGTTCATTCCCTCTTAACATTTAGTGAATGGTCATCTAAAATTAGGCCCTAGAGACTACATAGAAACCAAGCTACTCTCCCTGTCCTTGGCCAAATAATAATTGAACATGACTCTGTATTTGGACTAAAGTGTCAGGATTTACATTAGGTTCTTTCCTGGACCAAAAACACACCAAACATATCTGTGAACCACAATGTAAAAATCTCACTAGAATAACAACAGTAGAGTTCATTCTTTTTTATCTAAAAGAACTTCACATGCTATGGATTACTCTGATGACAGATCTAATATACAATATTTCAAACCAGCAATTTAATGGACTTGATCTTCACAAACCCATACAGAAGAAGGATATTGTAGATGTCCACTGTGGGTGGGCACTGCATTTATTTTCCTCTTAGTGGAAGACAGGCTGACTTTATTGCAAGAACAAGATATAGCCCATCAACTCTTCTTCCTGTTCTTTAGCTTTATCAGCACCTCCTGAAGACCACCTTCTCACCATCATCCACAATGCTTGAATAATATGAGTAAATTTCAACTCAAATCCTGCCGCCAAACCACTGCATAACATGTGTGATAACAAGGACGAACTCTAGGCTCAATATGAAGGGATATACTTCTATAAGCAGCAAAAGAGCTTTTTTATTAAGTCATCTTGCTTCGTTTCCAGGGTTCCAACTCCAAGGTCAATATTACAAATGGAAATGCACCTGTGTAAAATTACAGAGAGGCTTTCCTTATATATATCCATACTAACAGTTAAAATAATCTAAGTTTGAGAAGTATTAAAGTACCAATAATAGAGCTAAATATAATGACATTTAGATTTTAAAAGTGAAAATTTTATGTCTGCTTGTATTTGGAAATGCCTACTTATTATTTACTTGGAAATTAATTCAGTCCTTTAGTAGGTGAAAAAAAAATTTAAGATACAAATGTCTTACATATTTGAAATTTTCATAATTGTTTTAATCTGAAAACAAGCATGTTACAATTCTTGGAAATTCTCATTTTTCTGGGCATGATATCAATAATAAAAGGATAAAAACAAATGTCTTCACTAGCCCTATGGTAAATGAATGGATTGCAAATGTTCAATCAGTTCAATTTACCAAGGTTCAGAAATGTGTGATTGGGCTGGAAACTATAAATGCCAGCTCTGTCATACACACACACACACACACACACACACACACACACACACACACAACCAAATATTTCATTTCTACAAAGAAATAACCTTAAAGGCAAAGTTCTAACTGAAATGGTTTATATGAAGATTTGCAAGAAGGTAATAGATCATTTGTGTCAACAGAAAGGTCATTTGTGGAAAACATACTATTGTGGGAGCTCTTTTATCATTAGTTCAAAAGTTAATATATTTCCTTAAGATAGTTTCCTAGACCTGATTACAATCTTGCATGCTAGACATAGATATTTTCAGGAAATATTATTTGTAGGTTCAAAATGTCCCTCAATGTCTATTTCTCCCTTTTCTATAACCTTTGATGCTAAGGAACAACAACAACAAAAAGATGTTGATAGCTGTTTTGATTTTGATGAGATTTTACAATAGAAGATCATATTTTCCTACAGATTTTAACAGAAAAATTGCTTCAAAAACTTTTTAATAAAGAAAGAAAGGTGACTTTCATTCTTGAACTAAAGTTGATAAAGCAAGATATGCTGTGATTCTCTCTTTTGATTTAATTTTATTGAGTGAAAAATCACAATATTACATTTGCAAACTCGTAAACCATTTCTCCTTCTTCCCTATCTTTCAAGCAGTTTAACTCCTTTCTTCTGATATTTGTGTTTTCTCAACATTTTGTTTTGCTGAAGAACAACAATGACATCTACTTTTGCCTTCCTTCCTTCCTCCTTCCTTCCTTCCCTTCTTTCCTTCTTTCTTTCTTGTTAACGGATAATTTTTTTTTTCTTTCTCTGATACTGTTTTTCATTCTCCCAGTAATGCTTTCTGTTTTGTTTTAAATCCATTGCCATTTTTATTATGTAATTTACATCCTCCTGATTCATCTGAGAACTGATAAGTCCACACAGTGTTGTGCAGTATCCCTCCTGTAAAAAATGTTAAGGCTTTGCGTGAAAGAAAAAAGGACTTCCTGAAAAAAATTAAAAGCATCATATTGAATAATATGATGACAATCTGTACCTTGATTTTTCTCTCAATGGAAGTTCAACATTGACATTTGAGATATAGGAAATTTATTTAAGGATTTAATTGAATAAGAACAAAAAGTCAAAGACCACATATATGAAGTTCTTTTGGATGACTGAATACTTTGCAATGAAATGAAGCCAAGAGAAGTTGTTGAAATGTTCCCAGTGCTAAAGTTTTAAAAATTATAATTATTAAATACACAATGATCTTTTATTATTAGCCAGATGTTATCTACACTAATTACAAGATAATAACACTCTAAGTACATTTCTAAGAATATTTCTTTTTTCCATTGTTTGGATCATCCTCTCACATAAGAATTGTCAGTATTGTATCTTAAGAAAAAAAGAAGAGAATGTAATTTTTTTAAAAAACTAACATTAAAAATAAAGAGTATAATAAGAATCACTTAAAATATAGAAAGGCAATTATTAGTAAGAAAAAAGATAATTTCTGTAAAAGTCAAAATTAAGCATATTACAAAATGTAGTACAAAGTAGAGAGTTTTCCACTGTGATTCCAGGAATTCAAGTTTTTGGCAAGATATTTTTAAAGCCCATTTGTCTATTAGAGAAAACTTGATCCTGGACAAGGAGCTATGTGTTTTATAATTGTGTTAAGTGACTGCTTCCTTCCCAAGTGCTCTCCTTAACACTTAGTAAAATTTTATTTATCTAGCCCTTGAGTGACATGTCTGTGTGTAATGGAATTATTTGCAGAACTTAAGTCTTTCTTATTTTCCCATGGGAATTTTTCAAAAACTAACAGGGTCTAGTTTTTTCATATATTTACTAAGTTACTATGTATTTGTTGGATATTGAAATTTATATCTGAACTCTACACAAATAATTTGGAGCCATTCAGTCTTAAATCCATGTCTAAAATAACTCTTGCTACCACTTGTTTTTTATAACTACACCTGTTTTCCTTCAAACTATATCAAGTGTTTAATACAAATAAAGCCCATATAAATATAAATGTGTTCAAATGACCAAGTTATTGTAGTGCATTCTGTAACTTTCATTTACACTAAAATCACAGAATTCCTGTAGCCTGATCAACGTCAGTTACTTCCATGCTGGTTCTGAAACCTTGAACTAATGAGGGCTTCCAGTCTGGGACATGTGCTCCCACCCTGATACTGATGGTAAAATTGACTGCTTCTCAATAGAATCAACCCTCAGGGTCCTGGTGACTGCCTACCAGTTATAAAGAGTGTAGATATACTCAGAGGCCTGCCAGGAACAATGCACACTTAGAGAAAACAACATATTGAGACTAATTCTTTGTCTCAGGTAGCAGGATGACCAGACTCTGCTATAGTTAGGAAACCCTGCCCAATTACACTGATAGGAATGAATCAACTCATCCTGTCTTTACTGCCAAAGTGGCCTGGTCAGGTCATCCTTGTGCAAACTTCACCTAAATCAATGATCACTTGCTTTACTGTAAACTCGCATGTTTACTATGAAGCCATCAATGTTTAATGCCAAAAGGAAATGCCAAGAGAGCCTTTGTTAGAAATTGAAAGAAAATCCCAAGAAAATGGGAAAATATAAAAAAGATGAAGTGGAAGAAAAAGAACTATGTCAGTGCTCTTCCAGCATTTCCAGAATTGGGGGAGAAATGACTATGTTGTAGGAGAAAGCTCATGACCAACAATAGAAATGTGCACAATCTCCACCACAGAAAAAGCAAACAACAAAAAGGTGAGACTGTATGGTAGAAAGTTTCCAAGCTCCTAGGGAGAGAGCCTGATCTGCCTGAAGTCTAAGGAAGGAAACCAAAGAAGGAAATATTCATGCTCCGCCCCACCAGGTTATTGACAGTATGACATAAGATCTCTCTGCCTTAAAGTTACAATCACCCTAGAAGCACCCAATTTAAGGGAAAACCTGCCAAACCAGACTTGTTCAAAGTAGACCTAGAAAAAAAAATCAGCAGGGGAAAATGCCAGGATAATCTGAGACTACACTGTACTGATTTCTCCCTACCCTTCAACCACACCAATAAAATGCATCCCAAAAAACTTGACCATTATCTTTAAAAACTATTCCCAACAGACCAAAGAGTATTTCAGAATGTTAAGGTGGCATCCTAGGAGTTAAGATGTGACAAATATCAAAGTGGCAATATTAAAGTGGCTCAAAGTATGAGAGTCAATAAAGAAAACAGTTTAGGTGTGGGCTCTGGATTAGTTGATTTGCAGTAGAGAAGGTTATTGAACAGTGCAAGAGTAATTCCAAAGAGTCTATATGTAAAAAAATAAGTGAAAAAAAATTTTTCAGGCCTTCCTCAACATTGAAACCATTCAGAAGACAATGAGTTAGAAACAGTTAGGCTGCATGAGAACACACCACAGCTATCACCTGATGCGATTCAGCCATGTTTGATGAGGACAGGACTTCATGTTCCACCACATCACCACCACCATTTGGTTTAAACTTTTTTAAAAACGCACTAAATTGGGAGGCACTAGAGTTATAAAAGAAAACCTCAAGGCAATGGCATGAGTCAAAAATCTTTGTTTATAATTTATAGATTTATGACTTTTGTATTGGTATGACCCAGTGTATTATTTCTATGGACACTTTGTGTACATTAAAACCAAGTGTTTGCCCTGTGTAGAGAAAAGTAGCCCTTCTATGGAGATGAAGACCCCAAGCTCATGACTTGGTGTTTTTAAATACAGGTTTTATAATTATTCAGGTAAGGTAATGCCAACAGATCAAAAGATAATTGCCATTAAAAACATGGCATGGAGAGTGATGGAGCAGTTAGTGTGACCTCCATTGTTCAGGGTTTATGGCACCATGAGGGGTGACAGAGGCCGTGGTCGTGGTGGGCGTTTTGGCTCCAGAGGACGCCCAGAGGTGGGTTCAGGCCCTTTGTACCACATATCCCATTTGATTTCTATTTGTGTGAGATGGTCTTTCGAGTCAAGCCAAACCTGATCAGACTTCCTTCAGTGAGGCCTTGCTGAAGAGGAATCAGGACCTGGCTCCTAATTCTACTGAACAGGCCTCTATCCTTTCTCTGGTGACAAAAATAAACAATGTGATTGACAATCTGATTGTAGCTCCAGAAACATTTGAAGTGCAAATTGAAGAAGCCTGACAGGTAGGATCATATAAAAAGGGAACAATGGCTACAAGACACAATGTAGCTGACCTGGTGGTAATACTGAAGATTCTGCCAACAATGGAAGCTGTTGCTGCTCTGGGGAACAAAGTTGTGCAAAGTCTAAGAGCGCAGGATCCTTCTGAAGTTTTGACCATGCTGACCAATGAAACTGGTTTTGAAATCAGTTCTTCTGATGCCACAGTGAAGATTCTTATTACAACAGTGCCACCCAATTTCCGAAAACTGGACCCAGAGCTTCATTTGGGTTTCAAGGTGTTGCAGAGTGCCTTAGCAGCTATCCGACATGCCCACTGGTTTGAGGAAAATGCTTCTCAGTTCACAGTTAAAGTTCTCATCAGACCGTTAAAGGACTTGAGGATTCATTTTCCTAGTTTTGAGCTCCTCACACCCTGGATCCTAGACCTACTTGGTCATTATGCTGTGATGAACAACCCCACCAGACAGCCTTTGGCCCTAAATGTTGCATACAGCCATTGCTTGCAGATTCTGGCTGCAAGACTATTCCTGCCAGGTTCAGTGGGTATCACTGACCCCTGTGAGAGTGGCAACTTCAGAGTACACACAGTCATGACCCTAGAACAGCAGGATATGGTCTGCTACACAGCTCAGACTTTGGTCCGCATCCTTTCACGTGGTGACTTTAGGAAGATTCTTGGCCAGGAGGGTGACGCCAGCTATCTTGCTTCTGAAATATCTATCTGGGATGGAGTGAAAGTGACACCCTCAGAAAAGGCTTATAAGAAGCCACCAGAGAAGAAGGAAAGAGAGGAAGAGGAGGAGAATACAGAAAAGCCACCTCAAGGAGAAGAAGAGGAAAGCATGGAAACTCAGGAGTGAGCCTCCCTTCACTCCCTTTCCTACTGAGGATGAAGACTGGAGCCTAAGCTAGCAGCTACTGGGCTTGATATGGCGGCAGGCATTTCCATGGAATAGGGAAGACAGCAAGAAGGAAAATCAACCCTATGGAAGAAAGTGTCCTTCCACTGAGTTTGGATATTGGCTTAGCAACCAGATGTTTCCTGTTTATGACCTATGTTGCCCATCTATAATGAAGTCAGAATACCAACATTTCTTAATATTCTAGAATCCCCAACTTCTGAAAACCCCTCTCTCAACTAGTACTTTGTTGTTGAAATGTTATGAACTGTGTCTGGAATTTTTTTTCTAAGAAAAATGATTAAAGTACTTACTAGTAAAAGAAAAAAAATGGTATGTTAAAGAAAAACAAAATCACATCCTTTGCAGCAACATGGACGCAGCTGGAGGCCATCATGCTAAGTGAACTATCACAGAAACAAAAAACTGAATACCACACGTTCTCATTCATAAATGAACACTAAACACTGGGCACACACGGGCACAAGGATGGGTGCAACGGGTACTGGGCACTGCTAAAGGAGGGAGGGGGGAGAAAGGTTAAGGGATACAGAATCACCCATTGGGTGCAATGCTCAACACTGGGAGGTTGGGGAATGGGCCCATCAGAAGCCCAATCCTTGCCTTTATGCAATTTGTATATGTAACAAATCCTTACATGTACCCCATGATTCTAAAAGAAAAAAAGAGAGAAGATGTGGCATGTTATACTCACAGATGCCAAGAAGAGGAGACATGCCACACCATGGAAGACCCAAGGAGAAATGCTAGGGCTGGTCAGGCAGGGAAAGGAAGCAAGGGCAAAACATGAGCAAAAAGTTTTATTGTATTGTTTCTGGGAAGCAATGCTGAGGCAGGGTAAACAGTGTTAGGTTTGGCTGGTTTGAATCATTTCATTTGTCTCTGGGGCATAGAGGCTGTACCTAGTTACCTGGTACCTGGCCCTGTATTGATTAGGTGGTGTGGATAGTGGTTCAAAGTATGAGAATCAATAAAGGAAACAGTTTAGGTGTGGGCTCTGGATTGGTTGGTTTGCATAGAAAAGGCACACCCACAGACTAGGCATTTACTGTCTCTAGAAACTGGCTAGCCTCTCCAGGGTCAGCAAGACCCCAGATGAGTCAAAAACACATAGTTAATACACTGGCAAATGGAAGAGGACTTTTCTCTCTCTCTCTCTCTCTTTTTTGAGCTGGAATCTCGGTCTCTCAGGCTGGAGTGCAGTGGCACACTCACGGCCACTGCAGCCTTGACCTGCTGGGCACTACAGGTTTTTATTTATTGTAGAGATGAGATGTCGCCAAGTTGCCCAGGCCGGTCTCGAACCCGTGGGCTCTGGCAATCCTCTCACCTCGGCCTCCCAGAGTGCTGGGATTATAGGTGTGAGCCACTGTGCCCAGACTTTAAGAGGACATTTCACTTGGAGTGCACAGTCTGGCACACAAGATCCATGTAAAGTCAAAGTGTTACGTGAAAACTAGAGTGAGTGCCTCTGGCTCTCAGTAGCAAGCTGTATGTTCATACCGGAACTGCCTCTGAGTTTAGAGATAAAAATGACTTTTATGAACTCAAATTTCACCTGTAGACTTTAGCCAATGCACCCTGATGAAAAGCATCTGTGCAGGGACCTGGTTGCATCTGCAGCTCCCAAACCAGACATCTAACGGGTGCCCATGGCTTGTAAGGGTCACAGGAATGGCCAGAACCACCAAGATAACCTTGTCAGCTGGTGAGAGGGGGGAGCCACAGTGGTCAGAAACCACTTGCAACAGCTAATCTTACTATTCTTTGGCAATGGCTTATTAATATGTGCACTTATTTTTTATTTATTTGATGAGTATTTTACTAGGTACCTACTATTGTACTATGTACAATACATCTTGGTAAATATTAGGATACATTGGTGATTAAGCCAGGTACTCACTATCCTTATAAGCTTACAATGTGGAGAAGAAACAAAATTAAGTCAGAATTATACAAAGACTTATCCTGTTGTATTAAATTACCACTCTCTTATGAAGGATGCCAGGGACTTGAACTGTATGATCCAACCAAAGACGTTAGGGTGGGAGAGAATCCGAAAATGCTTCTATCTCTCTCTGCTACCGGCTCACAGATCTGCCACCTCATTCCAGGACACCTCTGGCCTGCAATCCTATGACTGTATCCTCTTTGAGTCTGTTTTGGGGGACAGAGTTAAATAGACTCTTAGAAAAGACCCAAAACCTGTTAGGTCAACTATGCAAGATATTTAGTTATATCCAGAACCAGAGCAGTAAAGGCAAAGATTTTCACAGCCAAAGTCAAATCAATAAAACTATTCCTTTCCTTCTCTCAAATAGCACTCAAGTCCCTCAGAGGAGAGTAAAAGAAGGAAAAGGAAAGTACACGAACAGCAATGAAGAGTCATCTGCTCTAACTGCATCCAGTCCTCTAGGCTATTGTTCTGGTCAGACAGATCTTCTAGGAGTTGTGAGAACAGAAACAAGAGAAACAAGAGCAAGGGAGGTGCAGGTATCTGGGAGGGTCTTTCAAATGTCTTGGTGACAATCTGGAATGAATGATGTTTTTGTTGGCTGAAGAACAGTAGAGACTCTCCTACTTACCAAACTCTATTAATTGATAGGTTATTTTCATAAGGCAAAGAATAAAAGTCTCAAGTATCCAAAAGACAGAAGGAACTTTCAACAGTTTGGATTTCTGTCCAAAACAGCATTAAGTATTAATTGTGTTTCCTGTACTCCTTTTTTTCCCCCTCACAATCTGCTAGTGAGTTGGTTTTCTTTAATTTATAGGTAAAAGTGGAATGGAAATCACCCCTCTACCTTCTACCCTGTTTCCACAACCACATAGAGGGACAGACAGATATACCACAGAGTCAAGCTCCCTGAACACGGCTTGGTCTCTGCTCCTTTCCTTTGAGATGCCCGCCTCCTTTTTATACCTCAGATGATTGACATACAATTGGCATTTTTCCTTTCTGGTTTGGAGCTCTGAGGAAGTTTTTTTATTTCTCTAAAAGAGATGTTACAAAGTTGCAAGCAAGCAAAATTTATGTTGGCAGAGAAATTTCTGTCCTAGCAGTTAAAAAAAAAAAAGATGGAAAATCTTCGGAAACATTTTAGATTTGTGTTCTCTTTCCTAGAGTAGAACAGCTCTAGAGAGCTATGTCTTTCAGGTGAAGATTTAGCAGATTATTATTTTTTTTTATCAATATTTTTTATTTTGGTTTTGCGGGGTACAGTTAAGGGTTAGGTGTACAATTACGTTTCATTCAGGCACCCTGTTGATAAGAGGTGTTTCCCCATCCCCAGACAGATATTTGCTACTGTTAATCCCATCCCCCCCATAGTTTCCCAGTACTGTCAGTCATTTTCTTATAGTATTACATTGGATGTTCAAGGTCCATTATATGAGTGAGAACATGTGATACTCAGATCTTTGTTTCTGTGAGAGGTCACTCAGTATTATAGACTCTAGTTCCATCCAGGTTGCTGCGAAATTCATGATTTTGTTCTTTTTTATGGCTGCGTAGTATTCCATTGTGTATATGTACCACAGTTTTTAATCCAGTCCTCATTTGATGGGCAGCATGGTTGTTTCCAGGTTCTTGCTATTGTGAATAATGCTGCGATAAACATATGTGTGCAGGTATCTTTTTTATAGAGTGATTTGAGTTCTTCAGGGTATATTCCCAGTAGGGGGATTGCAGAGTCATATGGGAGGTTGATATTTAGAGCTTTTAGGAATCGCCACACTGCTTTCCACAGAGGTTGCACTAGTTTACACTCCCACCAACAGTGTAGAAGTGTTCCCTTTTCACCACACCTTCTCCAGCAGCTGTTATTTTTTGAGTTGTTGATAATTGCCATTCTAACTGGAGTTAGGTGGTATCTCAGTGTGGTTTTGATTTGCATCTCCCTGATGATTAGTGAGGTTGACATTTCTTCATGTGTTTGTTGGCTGCTCAGATGTCCTCTTTTGTGAAGTGTCTGTTCATATCTTTTGCCCATTTTATAATAGGGTTGTTTGTTTTTTTCTTTTCAGCACACTTGAGTTCCTTGTAGATCCAGGATGTTAAGCCTTTGTCAGACCTGGTGTTGGCAAATACTTTTTCCCAGTCTGTAGGCTGTCTTCCTGCTCTCTTGATGGTTTCTTTGGCCTTGCAGAAGCTTGTCAGTTTAATAAGGTCCCACTTGTCTATCTTCTCTCTTATGACCTGTGGGTTTCAGGTTTTGTTCAGGAATTGGATGCCAGTTCCGATTTCCATGAGGGTATTTCCTTCATTTTCTAAGGTTCTTATGGTTTGAGGTTTTACATTTAGGTCTCTGATCCATTTGGAGTTAACCTTTGTGCATGGGGATAGATAGGGGTCCTGTTTCAATCTTCTGCATGTGGTCAGCCAGTTTTCCCAGCACCATTTACTGAATAGGTTCTCCTCTCCCCTGTGGTAGGTGGTGGAGACCTTGTTGAAGATGAGTTGGTTGAGAAATTGAGGTTTTGCTTCTGGAATCTCAATTCTATTCCATTGATGTATATGCCTGTTCCTATACCAATACCAATCTATTTTGATGATTGTAGCTTTATAGTAAAGTTTGAAGTCTGGTAATGTGATACCACCTGCTTTGTTTTTATTTGCTAAGGATTGTTCTGGCTATTCTTGGACGTTTGTGTTTCCATATGAATTCCTGTGTTTTCTTTTCTAGGTCTGAGAAGAATGTTGCTGGTAATTTGATGGGTATTGCATTGAATTTGTAGATTGCCTTAGGTAAGATGGACATCTTCACAATGTTGATTCTTCCAATCCATGAGCATGGGATATTTTTCCACTTGTTTGTGTCATCTTTGATTTTTTTGAGCAGTGTTTTGTAATTTTCATTGTAAAGGTCTTTCACGTCTCTGGTTAGGAAAATGCCAAGGTATTTCATTTTTTTTGTAGCTATTGTGAATGGAATTGTGTTTTTTATTTGAGTTTCTGTTTGTTTATTATTGGTGTAGAGAAATGCAATTGTCTTTTGTGCATTTATATTGTATCCTGAGACTTTGCCAAAGGCCTTTATCAGTGTAAGGAGGTTTTTGACAGATTCTCTTGGGTTTTCAAGGTACATAATCATATCATCTACAAAGAGAGATAACTTGACTTCCTCTTTTCCTATTTGGATACCCCTGATTGCCTCCTCTTCTCTGATTGCTCGAGCCAGGACTTCCAATACTATGTTGAATAGGAGGGGTGAGAGTGGGCATCCTTGTCTTGTTCCAGTTTTCAGGGGAAATGGTTCCAATTTTTGTCCATTTAGGAGTATGCTGGCTGTGGGTTTCTCGTAGATGGCTTTTACTATTTTGAGGTATGTTCCCCATATGCCTAGGTGTTCAAGTGTTTTTATCAAGAAGGGGTGCTGGATTTTATCAAAAACTTTTTCTGCATCTAATGATATAATCATGTGGTTTTTGTTTTGACATCTGTTGATGTATTTAATTACATTTATGGTTTTACAAATGTTGAACCAGCCTTGCATCCCAGGAATGAAGCCTACTTGGTCATGATGGATGATTTCAAGATGTATTGCTGAATTCGGTTTGCTAGGATCTTGTTGAGAATTTTAGCATCCATGTTCATCAAAGATATTGGCCTGTAGTTCTCTTTCTTTGTTGGATCTTTACCTGGCTTGGGTATCAATGGGATGTTGGCTTTGTAAAATGATTTGGGGAGAGTTCCATCTTTTTCAATCGCCTGGAATACCTTTAGTAGGATTGGTATCAGCTCCTCCTTAAATGTCTTGTAGAATTCTGCTAGAAAGTCATCTGGACCAGGGCTTTTTTTTGTAGGAAGTTTTCTTATTACGTAGTCAATTTCCTTGATTGTTATTGGTCTATTTAGGGTCTCAATTTCTTCTTGTTCCAATCTAGGTAGGTTGTGTGATGTCAGAAAGTCCTCCATTTCCTTAAAGTTTTCAAGTTTGTTTCCATACAAGTGTACATAGTAGTCTCTAATGATCTTTTGTATTTCTTCAGGGTCAGATGTGACTTCATCTTTTGTGTTTCTGATTTTAGCAGATTATTTTAAAGGTGGCTAGGGTTGGAATCTTCTAAGCAGGAGCTGGAGATTTATACATCATTACATTTCTTTTTTAGTATTGAGGAAACACTGCCACACCTTAGGCCTAGACTCACCAAAAGGGAAGTGTATTAGTTTGCTGGGGCTATCATCACAAAGTACCACATATGGGGTGACTTAAACAACAGAAATGTATTTTCTCATTCTGAGTGTCAGACATCCAAGATCAAGATGTCAGAAGAATGAATTTATTATGAGTCTTCTCTCTCTGGCTTGCAGATGGCAGCCTTCTCCCTGTGTCTTCAAATGGTCTTCCTCTCTATACGTGTCTGTGTCTAAATTTTCTCTTCTTATAAGGACCTCAGTCATATTGGATAAGGGTCCATCCAAATGGCTTCCTTTTAACTTAATCACCTTTTTAAAAACACTCCCTCCAAATACAGCCACATTCTAAAGTACTGAGGATTTCAACATACGAATGTTGGGGAGCACAATTCAACCCATAACAGGAAGCCCTCCAGTTTTCTAAATTTGCTTCTACCATCAGTCAGCCACATAGCTGATATCTGTCAGAAGATATTAAGCTATGAGTAAATAGTAAAGAGAAAACACATAAGACTGAGTCTACCTAGGCCTCAAAGAGCTGAAGTCTAATTGAAGAGTTAAGCATTTGAAAATCTCTGTAAGACCTCAAGTGGTAAGTAGCAGTCAAATCCAACTGTGTGAGATGTCAGTAATAAACAGATCATGATACTCTGGAGACAGAGGAAGAGACTGAGGATGTACCAAGGAAGACATTGTAAGAGGGCTGAGAATGAAAGATGGTCTGGTTTTAAACAAAGGAAACTCAAATAGTGGGCTTAATTTAAAAGCTGTATAATAAGTTTTAAGCAACTTATCAATTAAATGTGTATTTAGATATGAAGGATCAGACAGAAAAGGAATTTGGATTGAACTATGAATAACTTTAAAGTCACTGGCTAAGGCTGTGGGTAAACTATAGTCACTATTTTTAAAAAAACTTTTTTGAGTTGGTAGTGATCATGAATACAGTAAACTCAAAAAGTTCTGTTGAATGACCATAGCTGATGAAAGAAAGACTAAGCGAATACAGAAAGATTAAATTAGAAAAGAACACCACTTGCAGCTCAATTAGAATAATGTTTCCTTGTGAAATAGATGCCATAGATATTCTCAGAAATGTTGAAGGGGAACTTTACGACTGGTAAGTCAATCATCACCACATACAGTGAGACAGCCAGACGCTGTTTGTGTCCGGATGTGAAAAAGGAGGTCTGCTCAGCAACACAAGCTCTTGCCAAAAATTGAGCCTGCATTTAAAAAAGCTTCCAGATCTAATTAACTGGCTTACAGAAAATTTGAGGATGTAGAAACATGTTAGCCAACAGTCACATTTAGAAAGAGGAAATTCTAGAGGGCAAAGTCCTGGTTTCTTCAACAAACAAATGGTATAGAAGGAAACAGGAAATGTGCAAATATTGTAGATTAAATTAAACTTAAGAAACCTATCACACAAATATCCTCTTTATGAGAACTTTGAGTTCTTATTCAAGCAACTGGGAAAATATATTTTTGAGACAATTGAGGGCATTTTAACAGGAACTGAGTATTAGATAATATTATATAGTACCCAGTTTTTGTTGTTTAGAGTTACATACTCTAATGATAATGTCTGAAACACTCTTGTAAATACTCCAGGAAAAAAATGGGCAAAGGGTAGGTGAAACAAGATAGGCAAACTTTGGTAATTGTTGGAGCTAGGTGATGGATACACTGGAGTTCATTATAGTGCTCTACTTTTAGATATATTTACATATTTTTGTAAGAGGGTCAAAATAAAGTATTAAAAATAGTATTTTTCTAACTTTATTGAGGTATAATCGACAATTTAAAAAAGCAAATAATATTTTTATAACCCAAAAATAATATTCAAGATAGTTTAGAAAAGGAAAGATTGGAGTGAGAAAAATCAGTTAGATGGCCATTGGCATAGGAGGTAATCAAGATGAGACAACGATTGCAAAGAAAAGGCAAAGAAGAATAAAAGACATTTTGGAGGCCATTATGACATTAGGAATAGAAAGCTAGGGGAAGGAAAATATCAAAGATGATACCAAGTTAAGCCTAGGTGACTTGGTGAACAAAGCCATTAATAAAGATGGGTGCTAAGTGAATTATTAGGACTAATAGCAATTCTTATTAACATCTTTTCTCAACCCTGCCAGCTCACTGAGAGGAACCAATCTTAGTCACTCCAGAAAGAGAGAGATGAGAAGAGAACCTCTGTCAGGAAAGCAGAAATGCTGAACCTGGAGAATTTTAAGCTTTCCACAAGAGTAGTGTGTATGGGGCAGAACAGCAAAGGTCAAGGTCCCACAGGCACACACATTCTTGCATGGAGGAACAATCAAATGATGCTGAGTCAGCAGTCAGGGAAGACTTCTGTGAGCATCTGGGCCCACCACTGGCAGCATGGCCCAGCAATCACACCCTGGGGACCTGTGCTCACAAACTAAAAGGAACTGCCAAAAAAAAAAAAAAAGCACAGTAAAAATGATGGCAACCAGGGACTAAGCAACTCCATTTTTGACACCTGGAAGCTTGGGATTCTTAAATGATCCTGTAAAAGAAAGGGAGAGGACCTCCAATAAAGGCGAGATTACCTTTTCCGCCAGCCCAGATATGTGGAGCTCAAAGCATATTAAATCTGATGTAAAGAAATAGGGGCAACATACAGGCCTCCCCTCTGTTCCCTAGACCCTCTTGTGGTTAGGTTAGGGCCATGTGATCAGCTAGTTCTGGGAATGGACTGGAAATGGACATGACGTGACATCCTCCTTCACTCTCCTCCATGCCTAACAGCCATGGGGTTGTTTACTCCAAATGTAGTTGCTACAACAAAGTGGAAAGTCGCCTAGCCCAAATCGAGCCTCACAAGGGTGAGAAATAAAACTTTCTTGCCTTGAGTCACTGAGATTATGCAATTGTACTATTGTATCAGTTGACATTAATTATCCTGATGAGTATAAAAGTAAATCAGATATATCGCATGCCTCAGTTAGTAAAATATATGTCTATTAAATGCAGCTGTTCTCTACTCAGGACAGTGCTACATAAGAGAATGAGCTGTTCTGAAGGAAGATGCAAAGTCTGATTACTAAAAGCAGAAAGTGTATGCCTGGATTCTAAAAGATATAAAGAATAATTAATCATATGCACAGAAGATATTGAAATCATGAAAATGCTTGACATCTCCTAGGAAGAAGGTAAAAATAGGAGATAAGCCGGGCACAGTGGATCACACCTGTAATCCCAGCACTTTGGGGGCCGAGACAAGAGAATTATTTGAGCCTAGGAATTTGAGACCAGCCTAGACAACATAGTAAGATGTCATCTCTATAAAAAAAATTAGCTGGGTATAGTGGTGCATGCCTGTACTCCCAGCTGCTCGGGAGGCTAAAATTGGAGGCTTGCCTGAGCCCTGCAGGTCAAGGCTACAGCGAGCTGTGATCGTGCCACTGCACTCCAGCCTGGGTGGCAGAGTGAGACCATGACTCAAAACACACACACACACACACACACACACACACACACACACACACACACACGGTGCCAAAAAAGTATACACATTTTAAGAAGGGAAAATCTATTAAAATTTTAATACTCAATAAGATGAATACAAGTCATGTTTGACTTCTACAATTCCAAGAGTTGCTCAAAGTGGTTACCATCAGCATTCAGACACTTCTGATTACAACAAATATCTCTTAAAATGTGTATACATTTTTTGGTACTGTGTGTGTGTGTGTGTGTGTGTGTGTGTGTGTGTGTGTATGAAATAAGAGAAGGGCATGGAAGAAAAGAAAGAAAGACATGTGACTTCTAAGATAACCCTGGGTATAGAAATCCGAATCTTGGGAAAAATCATGGAGCCAGAAAAGCTTTTATGGGCTGACGTGGGTTCCTGAAAGGCCATATGGAGGATGGTCACACTTCTGAGCCCTTCCTTCTGAGACCTTCCATATAGGACTGTTATATGAAAAAGAAATAAACTTCTTTTGTGTTTAGCCACTGAAATTCATTTGTCACTGCAACCTACTCTACTAGTCTAACTGATGTAGTTGCTGCTAATGCACCTTCTGGCTATGGTAATATAATGCCTGGGTTTCTATCCAGGGATCAAGAAAAGATTCTCGAAATTACTGGATGAACCACACTGTGCCTGCTAGATCATCGTTAGCAAAATGGATGTGTCACCTGCCGCTGCCTATCTCTCACTTGCTCCAGTTTCGAATGCAGGCCACACACCTGTGTGCATCTCACTGGATGAATTTAATAAATATTGGTAGGCAGCTGCAAGGGCATCGGGGAAATGTGCTTTTAACTTTGACACACCAGAGTTTGGGACAGATTAGGAGTGAATTGGAGTTTTCTAGGAAGACTAAGAAATTCATTCAGGACTAGTTCCCTCTCACATGATTGGGAGCTATCATGTAGAAGCCATGGGTTGCTCAGAAAAATGGTCTGCCAGCCTCTTTCCTTTCCACTAGTGATGACAGTGAACCTCACTGTCTATGTTAATCATCCAGTGCCTGTCATGATAGCCATCAGATTTTTAAACAGTATCAGTGGCCTATAATTCTACCACCCAAAGACCATGTGTGATAGATAAAATTTATAAAAGGTAGCATTTTATTACTATTATTCTCTCTGCATCTGGTTTTAATTTTAATAACCTCAGAAGGCACACCTAGCATGAGGCTTTGAATGTGCCATTTTATATCACTCACCAGTTTTGAAGCATTCTTCTTTTTTAAAAATGAAAAAGTCAAAACTTCTCAGTTGACCCTGGAAGAGATCACCCCATGGCACGGTGTTAAGAAAAAATACTATACACAGACTCTAGGGGTACTAGGGGATACAGCACTGAACAAACAACAACCTGATTTATATGGCCCTTAACTTCTATCATAAAATGTTTGTTGCTTATGATAAAGCTAATGGATGTGGCTAAGAAAGACATCTGAAAATTCATAACCTCTTATTCTATAATCCAAAGTACTTTGAGAAGAGGTGCAAAACAGACCTGGAGAGGTGGAGGAGGTGCTCTCCTGAAAAGTTTTGCTGAGACGCTATAGCAGGCCTGGTTAGGTCCTTCTCATATCCCCTTGGAATACTCAAAAGATCATCTGCAGGTATTGCCCATAAATGCCAAAGGATTCCTGTGTCCCTGCCTGAGGCCTTTTCTGGCTGTACTGCCTGCCAGAGTATCTATGACCCGAGGGTTCTACCCTTGTTAAAGAATGGCCCCTCTCAAAAGGTAAAATAATGACTTTCATACAAAAATACAATTAATAAATGTCAAAAATTTATTTAACTCAATAATTAATGGTAAAGCTAATAAAATGTTATAATCGGCTCAAAGGAGAATTCAAAGTGGCACACATATATATGCAGAACAAGGATCCTGAGATGAATTTACAAATAAATGCTTTCTTTGTCCATTTTCTGTTTGCAAGAATATGTGAGACTGGGGAATTTACAGACAAAAGAAATATATATCTCACACTTCTGAAGGCAGTTTGGGCAGTCACACCTGGCAAGGGTCTCATGCTGCAACATAAGATAGATGGCATGACACAGTGAAAGTGTATGCAAGAGTGGTGAATAGGTATAGGCAAGAGAGACAAAATACGAGGGGCAATCTTACTTTATAACAATCCACTCTCATGGTAACTCATCCAATCCTGAGAGAACGAGAACTCTTGAAAGACTGCATAAATCCCTTCATGAGGGTGAACCCCCTCTGAATCAAATGACTCTTAAAGGTCTCACCTTTAAAAAGTCAACACCATTACATTGGGGACCAAGCCTCACCATGAGTTTCAGTGGGGACAAACCATATTCAAACCATAGCAGGTACAAACTGGTCAATATCTACTCGGCAACAGTTAATTGTACTCACTGTCTTTTTATAGCCTAGAATCATTTGCATGACTATGTATTGTCTAAAACTCGGAGTCATAAACTAGCACAAGGACAATGACAGGTGGTGATCACCTGGATAGATGAGCTGAATGAAACATCCTCCAATATTTTTTCACTAATTTCAAATTGTTCACAGTTTTTCTGATGTTCTCAACCAATGAGGGATAACATTTGCTGGCCATACATGACAGCTTCCCTGTCTCTCAATGAGATAATTCTGAGATGAGTTCTACACAACTTCTCAAAGTGTCCTCAATGAACTCGAGCCCTATTTGCCCACAGAAGTAAATTATTTATTAACAGATTTTGGGGGGGTTTCTCTCCCTTCTCCTGCTCACTTGACCCATCCCTCAAAGTACTTCCTGGAATAGCCTCCCAAATAAACTTACTCCCAACCCTTGTCTCCTGATCTGATTTGGAAAAAATCCAAACTAAGACAGGCTACAAGTTCAAGCATTTAAAACACTGCCACAGATTGAAAGAGGTTTCTGTCTTAAGAGCTTACTGTCAACAGATGGGAAACAGAAAGTTTCATGAAGGATCAGCCCCTCTCTCCTCCTCTCCCTCCCTTCCACCAACATCACCACTACCTCGGGAAAGGTTACTCCAGCTTACCAGGATCATTTCCTAATCAAGAGTATTAAACAAAGTTAATTCAAGGGAATACTAAGCTTATCTATGTGTGCTTGTGTTCTGGGAGCTCTGAGGCTTGTAGAGCTCACGGGTGTCCTAAGAGTAACCAGCTTATTTGGACTTTTGCTGTTTCTGCTTCTGCTTCTGCTGCTCCTACTTTCACCAACATGTCCAGCCAGGGAGTGAAAGCCCATGATATCCATTCCTAGACCCAAGATGAGGAAAACGTACATTAACATGTGGAAAGGTATTTCCTTAGAACACATTGCTGATGAGAAAAAGAGTCAAATGCCATTCTAAAAAGGAATTCTGGAACACCTTTATTTTTTAAATTGTGGTGACTTTGTTGGGTGGGTTGGCAAGACATGAGCCATATTGAGTCCACTCTCAGACCTCAATGACCTCTCTGGACCCTTCTGTCTCTGAATTCTATGTTAGATATTAAATAAAGGTGTTTGAAAGCATGAAAAAAAATCCATTCCAATAGGGACTATCAACAGAGTTCTTAGAAACCTGCCAGCGTGGTTACTTTTGTAAGCAGAATCAATATCATCTCTATATCCACCCAATGTAAAGGAAGCAAAAACTCAAAGACAGGCCCTGTCCCTTCTTTGAGGGGGGAAAAAATGAATAGGGCTGGAAAGATAATATCCCAGGAATAAAATTATGGAGGGTGCCAAAAAAAGTATACACATTTTAAGAAAGGAAAAAAACTGTATTAAAATTGTAATACTCAATAAGATGAATACAAGTCATGTTTGACTTCTGCAATTAGAAGAGTTGCTCAAAGTGGTTACCATCAGTGTCCACACACTTCTGAATATGGTGAACATCCCTTAACGTCTCTTACAATGTGTATACATTGTTTGGCACCCCAGTAATCTAAGTTTTTTAGAAATGGACAATATATTGAAAATTATTAACTGTTTTATTTTTTGCCTTTCTGAGTACATGGTGCTTGAGGTATTTATTTTTCATAGAATTAGGCATGAGGTAAAATTAGAATTTCTGGGAGGAATATAAAGACATTCTGACATTCAAAATATTATTTTATAGTAAGATAATAATGCTACAAGCCAGACAATTGTCTGTATAAAGGGTTGAGTAGATTGCTTTATTTTCTCCTTTAGGACATTAAGATCAGACTTTTCTTGCTAGATCATAGAATGTTGTGTAAGGAAAGTTCAGACAAAAAGAGAAGAGGGTGAAAACTGGCCTACTCTAGTGTCAGGGAATTATGTGAAAGAGGGAGCAAAAAAAGGCTGGAGGGAGAGAGAGGAAAGGAGAGCCAGGGAGAGAGGGGGCTGCATTAGATAAGTAAGGCTAGAAGCAACAACAGAGCAGAAGGGGGTTCTTGCCCCTCTCCCTCCCCTTTGCATTTACAATGCTGGAAAGCAATCACCACTTGGAATCACTGCTCTAAGTGAGGCACAGCCATAAACACAAAGTGAACAGTGTGTGTAATGCCAACAACCCCATGGCATTGAATAGACCCAAGATTCATTGTGATGTGGGAAAGGTTGGTCATCGCTGCCACTCTATTGCTTTAGATTTGAGAGACATACTAATTCTGCCACATCTTGACTATGTGACCTGAATCACCTAGGAAGTTTTCAAACTGTATACTCCCACCGTCCCAATGATTCTGGTATAGCTCTCACACCCCCATCCAATCCACGGAAAAGCAAGCAGGTTGTGCATTTTAAGAAAGAGTTTCCAGCATGTGAGAGAATATTTTCCTCCAGCAAAAACCACTTTTAGAGTTTGACATACATTGCCAGGAAAGATTTGCATTTTTAATGCAAATTACTGAAAGGACACAAAAGGATTAACTAGATTTCTGCCACAAGGCTAAGAAGAGATTTTTGCATTGGGCCTGCAAAACAACCTTGTACAAGTAGGGCCTCCTTCCCAGGTGTCTCTCAATGTCAGAGGTACCCTAGCTTGTGTTGAGTTTGTGCAATTGTGTTCAAGATATAGGGCCAACATTAAGCATCTAAGTGGCATAACTTCAGACTTAGATTCTGGCTAATGGAGATAACCTATCTTAAGTTTCTGCCTAAGTATCTAAGTCCTCAATTACCATTAAAAGACAAGTACTGCCATGTATAGTGGTTTACACCTGTAATCTCAGCATTTTAAAGGCTGAGGTATGAGGATTGCTTGAGTCGAGGAGTTCAAGACCGGCCTGAGTAACATAACGAGACCTCGTTTCTATAAAAAAAAAAAAAAAGTAGCCAGGCACATGCCTATAGTCACTACTCAGAAAGCCGAGGAGGAAAGATTACCAGAGTCCGGGAGGCTGAAGCTGCAGTGAGCTGTAATCATGCTGCTGAACTCCAGTTTGGGCTACAGGAAAGATCCTACTTAAAAAAAAAAAATGAACCTCAATGCATTCTCAGTGGGTTAAAAATGAGTGCTGAAATCATTAAGTGAAATCTATTACAAGATGTATAGGTTATGGATTGCCTCAAAATCTTGTGGTTGTATATAAAAAAACAGGTTATAGAACCAAATATGGGGTGTGAGCCCCATTTTGCACTTGCATGTAGCTGATATCTATGTGTTGACAGGATGTGTGTAATAAGAACGAAACGAGGTGATAGAAGCAGAGATGGGGTGGAAAGAATGTAAGGGCACGGAGGTTATATGTGGAGTATGTGTGGAGTGTGAAAAGGAGTGTGACACATGTGGGGATATGTGTTCACACATACAGACATGTATATGCATTTATAGTCCTAGACTCTACCATGGGTGCCTGGACTTCCAGAGCCTAAAATGTTGGTGTTGAAACCAAAAAAGGAGCCAAAGAGTTCTATCCCTTTCACCCTCTATCTCTCTCCTCCCAAGGAAAACTCGATGACGTTTAGGAACAAGAACTTCGGAGTCAGACCTAATTTGAAATCCTAATCCAACGCTCATTGACTGAGGGATCTTATCCTCATGACATCGCTTTCTCATCTGTCAAAGGATACTTCCTGTGACTGAGCACAATGTAACCTAGGGCAGACAGTCAATAAGTAGTAACAAAAAAATTCTGACCCATTTCTCAAAACTAATCTCAAAAGGAAATTTTATCTCAGCAATAAAATAATCTCTAGCAAAGCAATTTTTAAAAATACATTCATATCCTATGGCTTATTTATTTAGCAGGTTATTTTGGGGGCTCGGGGGAGCATGAGGATAGAGTTCACAAATAATTCTGTTATTTGTGGCTCTTGGACTAATAGTAGAGTGAAAACACGAAATTCCCAAGAGAATGCTTCCCAGTGGTTTCAACCAACGAAACCTTTAGAAACATTCTCCCTTGTAAGCAAATAATTGACCAGAGCAGGCCACCTTCCTGTGCCTTGTCCCACCCTTGACAAAGGAGGCTGAGAATTGGCCAACACTCCCAGTAGGACTTGTAGAAAGGGAGTCGGGCTATGAACTGAGTGCAGTTTGCCCTGTGGGGTTGAGGACATGTTTGAAAACTCTGTACCTCTTTGTCCTTAACATGAAAATCAATCATAATTTTCAGCATTGTGGGATCAGGTATAACAATTTGAGATTTAACAAGTAACTCTTTTGAAATTATAGAGCAAATATGTAGTATTTGTAATGAGGCCTATGTCACTTTACAAATTATTTAGAGTGCTTCTTAAAACAATTAAAAAGTTATTCTGAAATCTTAGTCGCAGTCACCCAATGATATCCTCTCCTACTACAAGAAAGTTCCCGCTATAAAGTCAGAGACAATCACTCACTAATTTTATAAGAATATTGCAAAGCTGATGATTTTCTTAATGATGAAAGTAGTCTACTGCCCTTGTTTTTGTTTTTATTGTTTTCTTCTTGTAGCTTCTCTAGCTTTACCTTGCTGATGCCTTTTTAGCTGTGTAGTTACTGCTGCATGAATAGTGCTGGAATTCTCACCACATCCCAATGCTAGCTTCTCCATAGTCATAAATCTGACTCTCTAAGCAATGACTGGCTACCTCAAGAGGACCTTGGGCTCAATTAGGAAGCTTCTTGTGGTTATCACAGCTGACATCACCAATGCCCTCCAGTATATTCACGGGCAGAGGAAACTTAATGGTGGAATTCTTCTCGGAGGCTACAGTAGTCAGGGTCTGTAGGTGGCGCAGTTGGAGGGCCATGGGAGACCCAGCCTGCGCCATGGAGGCTGACTTCAGAGATTTGGAAGCATTCATCAATCCTTCTGCTGCAGGAACCTAAAAAGGCACAAGTTAAAGAGTTCAGAAATAAAAGAGTACTACTGTGACCTGTGCTTTCTTTTTCTGAATCCTTACTGATACTTCTCTTCCAAGATCCCAAGTTGTCACAAGTTTCATCTATTTACTCCTTTAGCAAGGGTAAGAGATTCACATCCTAATGAGATTACAGAAGTTCAAGGAGGTTGCAGGCAGCAGGGAGGGGTATG
Source organism: Carlito syrichta (assembly GCF_000164805.1). NCBI lineage: Eukaryota > Metazoa > Chordata > Mammalia > Primates > Tarsiidae > Carlito > Carlito syrichta. The sequence continues at coordinate 435,691 of NW_007253399.1, forward strand.
TTACAAATTATAAATTCCAGGATTTCATTTTCAAACAAAAATTAAAATGCTATCTTTAATACAAATGAATACTTGGCATCTGCCTTACTGATGCCTTGAAGCACTTTGGAGCCTCACTACTCACTGCATTTGTCTGTAGGAACGTCTGAAACTTAAGGCCTCTATGTGGCTTTTTGTTGTTGTTTTTACTCACTTATCACAGGAGATGTTTTTATTTCATTCTGTTGCCACCTCAGTCTTATCTTACAAAATGAGAATTGTTTCCAGTTCTGCAGATCTTAATAACAAGTGGTAGCAAGTAGCAGCCTTATAACACTCATTGGAAATCTCTCAAGTGCTCCACTTCTTTCTCAAGCTGCCCAAGAATGGCCTGTGTGTGAATGTGATCCCTCCTCTGTCACCACCAAGCCCCTGATTGGAAGCTGGTGGAAGTTAGCAGAGAAACCAGTGTGTATAAGGAATGAAGGCAAAGAAGCACCTTCATCAGTTCACAAGTAAGATTCCAAGGAGGATACATGAGATGTCTAATCTCAGCTGATTTCTGATACTTCAGAAAACTTATCCACATGGGCATGAAGGCTACAGATAACAGATTCAAGGACACTCGGGGCCAGGGTGCACTTACATTTTGTAATACTAACCTAGATTGCTCTTGACCACTCCCTATTAACATTTACTATCACAGAACAACGATGCTCAAAAGACAGACTCCAAACTGGCTGCCTGCAAATCATCAACTTTATACAAATGTAGATTCCTGAGCCCACTTAAGACTGCTTTACTGGGACTGAAGTGAGATCTGGAAATTGGTGTCTTGTTTTGCTTTGTTAAATGCTCTCTAGGGAACACTAACGTGTAGATTCAATTGGAATCAACTTTGCTAAGTTGCTCTTGACCCAAGACTTGTGACCAAGATTTTTCTGGGTATAGTGCACTGCTCGTTATCTTTTAATTCAGGGAAAATTCTCAGTAAAACTGTAAAAAGAACCCCTTTTCTTTCTTTTATTATTATTACTATTATTTTTTGAGTGAAGGTCATTCTGCTGCCCGACTGGAGTGCAGTGGCATGATCACAGCTCCACTGCAGCCTTAACCTCCTGGGCTCAGGCCATCCGTCTGCCTCAGCCTCTGGAGTAGCTGGAACTACCAGCCTGTGCCACCACGCCCAGCTTATTTATTTTTTATTTTTTCTTAGAGACGAGGTCTCACTATTTTACCCACACTAGTCTCGAACCCTTGGCCTCAAGTGATTTTTCTTGCCTCAGTCCCCCAAAGTGCTGGGATTACAGATATGAGTCACTGTACCTGACCATCAACACTTTTCTTAAGTTAAAAAAAAAAGAGAGAGAAATCCTGGTCTTCCATTCAAGTTCTAGCCTTGTAGAACCCATCACCATGTGGCTGGTCCTCCATGTATAAACTGCACAGCTCTTACTCTGGCTCTGGCTTCACTTGTGGCTTCAGCCTTGACCACCAGGATCTCTGCAACTGCACCAGGATCCGGACATCTTTGATTTCCACATGGGCCTTCTGGATCCTCCACAGCTTGGTGGCATCATCAAGTAATGTCTGTTTCCAAATCAAAAGAAAAGAGTGGTCAGAAGACAGGTGTGACATGATATAAGTTTCTGATATGTTTTATACTCACGAGATAAATATTTTTTTTTTCTTTTGAGTTGGGATCTCACTCTGTTGCTCAGGCTGGAGTGCAGTGGCGCGATCACAGCTCACAGCAGGCTCTACCTCCTGAGCTTAAGTATCCTTCCAGCACAGTCTCCCTGGTAACCGGGCATGCCCCACCATGCCCAGCTAATTTTTTGTAGAGACAAGGTCTCACTATGTTGCCCAGGCTGGGCTTGAACTCCTGGGCTCAAGCAATCCACTCACCTCAGCCTCCCAAAGTGCTGGGGTTATAGGGTTATAGGCATGAGCCACCACACCCAGGTCTTTTTTTTTTTTTTTGCATTTGGAGTAAGACAGGTTGGGAAGGAAATAAGAGTTCACTTTCTTATCATTATTAAGAATGTAAAGTGAATCTCATGAAGAATCCAGGAACAAAATTTGACAGATCTTTTAGTGGGCATCTACCAGCAGTATCCACTCCTAAATGATCCCAAAGGAAGTATATGATATCCATCTAAATTTGAGCAAATGCCTCAAGTTTGCTTGTCACCGCTTTCAAATAGAGAACAATGCAATGGCTTCTCAGACAGACCTGAATTTTGTTCTGGCTCTGCCATTTGCAGCTGTGAATTATTGGCCCAGTTTCTAAACTTCTCTGGTTCTCAGTTTCCTTACCTATAAAATTTTCCTTTCAGGATTGTCATGAGGTTTGGAGATAATGTATATATATCTCAGTACCCAGAAATGACTCAATGACTATTATTTTTGTGATATTATGTGTCTATTTGGCCTCTTCCCTATGAACAGTTTTAAATAAGTAGCAAGGCATATATTTTGGGAGTAGAATAAATCTAAAGTCAAAATGGAAATAATAGACACAGGGACACCAAAAGTGGGGAGGCAGGAAGAGAGAAAAGGGGTTCAAAAGTTACCTATTGGATATAATTTTCACTATCTGAAGAATGGGTGACCTGAAGCCCAATCCCCTACAGTATGCAATATGCCCATATAACAAACATGCACTTGTTCCCTTTGAATCTAAAATAAAAACTTAAATGTAAAAAAAAAAAAGATACCAAAAAAACATTATTTCCCTTTGTTAAAGCTTAAAATCATTGAAGACATCTTGCTGGCTGTTGGTTATTCTGAAGAGGAAGAATGCCTTGAGAAATAGTGGGATCAAAAGGGTAGTTCCCCTAAAAAGAATGGGGCAGAGATCTATGCTACCAAATGGCCAGTGACCTCCTGTATTTCTGTGATCCCTGCAGGACCCCAAGAGATGGTGAAACCTCACAAGAAGTAAGTGATCTGGATATGGATTGGAAATTTTTGAGTTGTCAAACTCATGGGGTGCTAACAAATGATATGGTGAGATATCACACAGAACTGACAGTACCTCAACAAAGCCGGGTGCCTTTGCTCTACAGAAATCTTCACACGTACCCTACAACAGAAGAAAGAAGGAAGGAAGGAAGGAAGGAAGGAAAGAAAGAAAGAAAGAAAGAAAGAAAGAAAGAAAGAAAGAAAGAAAGAGAGAAAGAGAGAAAGAGAGAAAGAGAGAGAGAGAGAGAGAAAGAGAGAGAGAAAGAGAGAGAGAAAGGGAGTTACTCAAACCTTCCTAAGGGAAAAGGAGGTATCTCAGTCTTAGCAAGGAGACTATAAATGATGTCTGATCACCTGTGACTTAACTTATCATAGTGTACAGGTTCTAATGTTATGAAAGGAATAGAACCTATATGGAGTAAGAGAAGAGCTCTCATAGACTGCATGCTGCCACTATACCAGAAGCTCTGACCAGGCTCACAGAGGTTTCCTGGACCAGGTGGGAGGTAAGGCACAGAAGGAGAGGTACAGATGGTACTGGAAATCACTCAACTGCCCTTATCCTGACTTTCCTCATCAGCAAACTTTGATTGGAGCGTCAAAAAAAATATTTATTCAGGAAAAACAATATGCTTATCACTGTGCCCTCTTCCAACTATGTATCAGATTAAAATTAATAAACTGAGATTCAAACATGTCAATCCATCTCACACATTTTTGAATATGAGTTAGTATACCCGGAAACATGGACATGCAAAACTACACAGTGAAAGCCCAAAACACAGGGTTCATCAACATAAGTATATCTCTGGGAGCAGGATTTGTGTCGTCCCTCAACCTGTGTATATTAGGCCTCTCTGCCATCTCTCAACCTAAATAGAGGTTTAAATCATGACACAAGTAATAAAGAAGAGCTACTTTATCTGAAAGTGATACTCAAAAGTTTCATCTTGCCTGGGTACAGCAACTCACTCCTGTAATCCTAGCAATTCGGGAGGCCAAGACAGGAAGATTGCTTGAGCCCAGGAGTTCGAGAGCAGCCTTGGCAACAAAGTGAGACCTCATCTCTGTTATAGTAAAAAAAATTTAATGCCTTATCTTTCTCAAAAATGTGTGAAATTATTTCCTATCATCTCATGTGAAATATTCCGTAATATTTTAAGAGTTTGAATAGGTTGTTTCTTAATAATATATCATGAATACTCATGAAATAGTAAGAAAACGAATGCTAAGTTATTAGAATTAATCGATATTTTAATTTTGTAACTTTTTTTGTTAAATAAATTCTCTCTCACATACACCAAAGATGTCTACAAGTATTCTCTTAGTTCTTCCTGGTGTTTGGAGATTTAATTTTTTCATATATGTCTCACTAGTAAACATGTCTTTGCACTGACAAATAAACTTTTAGATCGTACGTGCCTGGCAAACTTCAAATCCACAAGTAATGAGTAAATAAACTTCACAGAAAATGCTTTCAACAAGATGTCACAAACACATTACCATTTTCTCTTGCAGCATTCTTAGGGGATCACATTAAAACTATCATTAAATCAGCATTTCCTTATGTGTATAGAATGGAAAACTTGCTTGGAGAAATTGTCATAGTAAATAGTAACAGTAATAGACCTTATACGCTTTTTGTAAGTCTAGAAAATAAATTTTAATAGAAGAGAAGATGCCTTGGTGAATATATTTAAATGTTGGGATAAGAAAAAAATTTTCTAAGTGTAATACAAAAAAAATTAGTCTTGAGGAAAAGTACTAATTATACTTGACTACATGGAAATAATCGAGTTCTAGTAATAAAAACAAGAAAAACTGGGAAAATCATTTGTACTGCATAAGTTATAAAAAAGATTAATATACTTAATAAAGCACTTTTCAATCCAATAAGAAAGATAAGTGTTGCAATCTAAAGTAAGCAAATAGTTTGCAAATGATGAATTCCCATTTTCCTATAAGAGACTTTTGTTGTTTTGGGAGTTTTAGCATAAAATTAAGTTATAGAGTTTTAGTGTTTTCAAAGCACTTTCACATATGTTATTTGACTTTTATTATTTTCTTATACAACACTCAGTAGATAGATAACTCAAAAAGCATTATTACCAGTTTAAATATGAATAATCTAAAGTTTAAAGAGGTTTAGTGACATGCAAGTGAATATAAGACATCAATGCCAAGCACTGATTCCTACTTTTACTCTAAATTCAAGACTATTTCCCTGGTTGGAAGAACAGTGTGTTCCATGGGAACTACTGCAAATACTGGAAAGAAAGAAAGAAAGAGAGAGAGAGAGAGAGAGAGAAAGAAAAGAAAGAAAGAAAGAAAGAAAGAAAGAAAGAAAGAAAGAAAGAAAGAAAGAAAGAAAGAAAGAAAGAAAGAAACTGCCCTGTATTTTGTTTGTAGTGGGTTAAGAAAAAGAAAATACTTCCCTTGCTCAAATTATCCAATTTTGCCCCAGTCATCATAGCCCACACAAGAAAATGTATGGCTAATAGGCAGACATACAATTTAATTTAGTTCTTCATTAATGACGCCTGGTTTAAAAAAGTTATAAAAAATGAAAATTTGTGTAATTTGAAGAACTATTTGTATTCATAAGTTGCTCCCTTTGTTCCCTTTGTAATCTTTGCTTAGACACCAACAAATTGCAACAATGATCAGTTAATTGACTCTTTGGCAGGACTCTGTCTCCAACATTGACACAGCTGGTGGATGGTTACAAAACTGGGCAAGAGAGAAACGCAAGAAAAATCTGAATATTTCGCAGTGCAGACACAAACCTTTTCATTTATCTCATTTATAACATAGGAAGATGAGTTGGACCAGATGATCTCTAGGTCTTTCCAGCTCATTTAGTTTTTGTCCATGTCATTTAGCTTTGAAACTTTGAATGAGAAAAGTCCTTGATATGGCTTTGTTAATTTTATTTTCGGTAGCCTCTGCCCAAAGACTACCGACTTAAGAAAAAAATGTGCCCTTAAAAATGTTAAGGATGACTAATACAGAAAAGGGAAGACAGCAGATGAACCATGGTTGGATTGTTCCCTTTTTTGTAGAAGAACCCTTTTCATTTTGGAGAACAGAGAACAAATAAAATAAGAGGCACTAAATTTCAGGGAGTAGAAACCTTTTCTCAGATAATTTTGTTTTGTTTTGTGTTTTTTAAGGGGATTATTCTAGGGGAGTGGGTTAAGATTGGCATCTATCATTTAGCATCATTTTCAATTCTTCTCCTTTGATGATTAGGCAGCAGCACTTCAGTTCCCTGTGACAGGACTTGATCCCTTCCCCAGATGGGGAGCCATGTCTCAGGTGTTACTGATGCTTTGCAGGGTTTGGGTTCTTCTCAGAGAATACTACTTTCCATTTAATGTCAGTTATTGTTTACACAGTTCAGGAGCTGATTACCCTCCCAAAGTAGAAAGGTCTAATACTTACATCTCCAGACCCTTGATGATCATATAAAGTCACCAACCACTGGACACAGTGGTTCACACCTGTAATCCCAGCACTTTAGGAGGCAAAGGCGAGAGGATTGCCTGAGCCCAGGAGTTCAAGTTCAAGACCAGCCTTGGGAATTTCGCAAGACCTCATCTCTACAATTAAAAATAAAAAATAAAAAAGTCACCAACCTTTGCTTTTCCTGTAAAGAGGACCCGAGTCTTTCACAATCCCATACCAAGGCAATTCAACACTGGCAGAACATCACAAGGACTATTTGTGGATGAATCCTCTCTCTCTCTCTCTCTCTCTCTCTCTCTGTGTGTGTGTGTGTGTGTGTGTGTGTGTGTGTGAGGGAGGGAGTGTATTTGGAAAGAGAAAGGGAAAATAAACATTTTTTAAAAGCCCTATTATATGCCAGATAGTATTACACTTTGACATATACCTAATTTAATTCTCATACTACCTATGTGAAAAATATGCTATTACGTTGTTTTTCCTTTTACAAGACTTTTATTATGAAAAATTTTCAAACACATACAAAAGTCAAGAAAATCATACAATAAATCCCTTTACAGTCATCATATCACTTCAATAATCATTACAGCCCACAGCCAAACCTATTTCACCCATTCTTTCTTGAAGAAATATCCTACACTTCATGCTGGCATATCCTTGGATGGCCCTCACATTCTCAATGCACCATTCTTCCATGAATTCCCTGGAGCCAAGCATGGGAGGAGCATTGCAACCAGATGCCACAACAATAATATAGCCCAAAGTAACAACAAAAAAAGAATAAGCAGAATAGCAATCATATTATATATAAATGCTCTCCATGTATCAAAGAGTCAATCTAATCATGCAATAAAAAGGTCCTGAGAGAGGGTTTCTATATCTGAATTGTATCCAGTGTTTGCACAGTCCAAGTTATATTACAGGCATAGTCTGGGATATACACACAGCACTCTACACTCTATCTTGATCAATGTATAAGTGCTGCCTTGGGCAACAGTCAAAATATTTAGGTCCATGTGGCTTTGCAAAGCCACTTGCCTACTCTGTGAGGTTTCTTCAGTGAGAAAGGCGATAGCACAGCAAGCATTGTTACAGGCAACACCCGTATGCTTAGCCAGGGCTTCCACTACCTATCCTCATACTACCTATGTGAAAAATATGCTATTGCTTTTTTTTCCTTTCACAAGACTTTTATTATAAATAATTTTCAAACGCATACAAAAGTCAAGAGAATCATACATCTATGGTTGTAACTCTACATCTATGGTTGCCATAGAGAGGCAAAAATGACTAAGGGGTAAAACCACAAGGATGCCCGCTTCTGATGGCAACTCCTGGATCATATGTTCTCTCAGTTGGTAAGGAGGTTGGTCTGGTTACATATTTGGAAAGATAGTCACCCCACATTACAGGTCTTAGCTTGAAGCATGCCATTGTTGTGCCTCTCAGTGCACAAGGGTGCACAACCTGACACGTGTAGTTGCTCTGCCATTAGCCACCCCAAACCATCATGCACAGTATAGCCCACTGCAGGGGTCATGTTGACCTAATCCTGCACTAAGCAGAAGATGTGAATTCCTGTTCTTGTCAGCTGTGGAAAACTTGCTGTCACAGTGCTATTGGCACCAAGAAGAAACAGATGTGAGGCACTGAGGCATTGACCCTAGTATAAGAAGTAGCTTCAGGTACTCAGGTTAGCTGGTTGAAGATGCCATGGCAGGTATGTAGAGGAGGGGGCAGATCTTCACAGACTCAACAGTCTGTTTTATTCTGGTGAGAGGCCACCACCTGCGCTCATTCAGTGAAGAGGTTTGGCACACATCATTCATGCATGAAAAGTAAGACGTTTAGTGGGAACAAGAAAGGTCAAGTCATGACAATTTAACAGGATGTAACAGACTGTGTCATTTGGGGAAAGTACCACCCCTGGTAGCAGTCTAATCCCTGGTTTGCAATACGAAATGGACTACCCCCTGTTCCACAAGAACAGTATGCTTGTTTGCTTGTAGAAGGGAGGACCAGGGTTCATTATCCTAGATATAAAGGGGAGTAGAATGCAAAACAGGATAACCTGTCTATCCTGCTCTAAGTCCTTCCTCCATGGAGTGGAAAACCCAAAACAACAGAGGCCGATTTGCCAGTTCTAGAGCAATACAATGATGTGCTCCTCAGCAGTTAGGTCCTGTAGTAAGGGCAACAGCAAGTTACCCTTGAATACCACATTGGGGCGAAGGCTTATTGCCCTTTATATTCTTTTCCTGGATTCTGATGGTGGAGTCAGTTCCTTGTGTCAGAAGAGTGTATGTACTGGGGCAATTAGAACACACATGCTCATTCAGGGTATGGAAGGCTGTTGGTAGGTGGTATGTCTGTAAGTCTAGAAGGCATGTCTCCTGCCAGAGTTATTGCTTCAACAATGCATTCATCTGTTTAATCAGCCTCATTGTCATAGTGTAGTATGGCAGATTAAGATGTCAATGGATATCTCTGCCCATTCTTGCACTTGGTGTTTAGTAAAGTATGAGCCTTGATCACTGTCAATGTCTGCGGGGACACCGTAGACCATACACAGCTGCTCTAATCCCTTTATTGTGGTCTTCTGAGTGGCATGTCTCCTGAGAAATGCCTGTGTAGCCCCATGCAGGTGTTCAAGCATGCCAAGGCACAGTAGCAGCCAGTTGATAGGGGCAGGGGTCCTATTTCATCTACCTGCACCCGCTGCACTAGGCTCTGGCCCCAAGATATCTGTCCAGTGTCTTGTGGCAAGAGTCTGGTGTGTTCCTGCACACAGGTGGGCCACTGCTAACAGACAAGCACTAGATACTTATATCACAGTGGAAGGCCCCAATTCTCTGCTAGGGCCCAAAGGGTACCTTGTCCCCAGCATCTGTTTTCTTGTGTAGCCAGTGGGTCATATTCTCCATGGAAACAGCCTTGAGAAGGTATATATGAACTAGTTCATTTGCCTGCTTATTACCAGGTGGTATAAAGGTGAGATGGGCATTCACATGGTGGACCATTATGTGCACCCACTGGATGTGATAAAGAATGTCTTTCCACATGTCCACAACCCAAAAAAGGTAGCCTGCTTCAGTCCATTCTTGTGCTCCCCTTTGTAGTAGCCACATTGTAAGTTCCTTGAAGACAGCCCAGCTGTCCAGTGCATAGAACTGTTGGGTCTGGTTCATGAAGGAAGATCATCCAAGCTGCTCAGAGCTAAGCCCATTGGCTACTATGCCCATCTCCAGTATCCAGCCAGATACTATCAGTAGACGGTTGGATAGCCATGGCTGCCCAGGTGCAAAGATTGATTCATGACGAGCCATCAGTATGCCAGACCTGGTCAGAAATGGGGCCCTATCCCTTCTGTACAAAGAAGGGGATGTCCCTATTGGGAATATTCCCAGATTAACTCAAGTCATTGGGAATATTCCCAGATTAACTCAAGTCATTCTACAAAAAAGATACCTGCAAATGTATGTTTGTTGCAGCTCTATTCACAATAGCAAAAACATGGAACCAACCACGCTGCCCATCGAATTTGGACTGAATTTTTTTTTAAATGTGGTACATATACACAATGGAATATTATGCAGCCATAAATAAGGACAAACATATGGACTTCCCAGCACCCTGGATGCAGTTAGAGTCAATCATACTCAGTGACCTATCACAGAAACAAAGAACAGAGTATCATATGTTCTCACTCATAAGCAGACCTTGAACAATGAACAAAATACTATAAGAAGGGGATTGGCAGTTGAGGGAAACTGCCAGAGGAGGGAGGGGCACACCTCAGCAACGAGAGCACCTGCATAATGAACACTTGTATACCGAACCCTGAATTGTACCCATCTTTAAAATAAATAACAATTATAAAATAAAAAAAGAAAGGGATGTGTGGAGGCTCAGCAGCCTCCATCAGACTGTCCTTTAAGTAATCACATGGGTGACAGGGTCCATCTCCAAATGGATCTCTGAGCTCAAGGGGCAGTTAGTTAATGTGCTTCTCTGTTGCAGGTATTCGTGACATTTTGCCACTGTCTGGGTCTGGGCATTTCCAGACTTTAGTTTTTGGAAGGTATCTTTGAGTCACCCTGCTATGGAGCACTGAGTAGTTACTAGTACCAGAACCCCCTCTGTAATAGCCTCCACTTGTTGTAGGGCATGATATGTAGTACAGAGTTGTTGGCCGTTACACTGTATCCACCATCAGCCCCCTTTCATAGTTGGGACCAGAATCCTAATGGGACACGTTTATGTGCCTGCCTTTGCCACAGGCCTTGCCTAAGCCCCTCAAGATACTGGCCAGTTCCCAAGGCTGTCCCTGCACTAAAACTCCCAAGGCTTGTTTCTGTTTCACAGTGACCTTAGCCTGTTCAAAGACCTCATTAGCATTCACGGACCAGTCACAGTGAACTCTCATCAGGAGTAAATGGTATAGGGGCCCAAGGAGTTGAGCCAAGTGGAGAATGAAAGGATGTCAATTCCCTAGAAAGCCTAAAAAGGGTAACTACTTTGGTGTAGTAGAACATAAATAAGCAGTGGGAATTTTATCTATGACAGTGGATGGAACACCTTTAGTCTTACCCAACCAGATGACACCCAAGTATTTGACCGATAAGCCTGGATGCTGAATTTTGTCTGCACAAATCACCCATCCTCAGTTTGCCAAGTGAGCCAGCAAGGCAGGGAAGAAATTTGCAAGCTGGAAAAAGACTCAGAAGTTAACAAAATATTATCAATGTAATGGAAAACATACACCCCCTTGGGGGTGGTCCACTGAGTGAGGTCTGCCACCACAAAGCAGTGACAAATAGTGGGGCTATGTAAATCTCTCTGGGCAAGATAAAGGTCCATTGTTCTCTTCCCCAGGTGAAAGCAACAGGGTCTTGACTCTCTGAGGCAAAAGGGTATGCTGAAGAAGGCATTAACCAAATCAGTAAGATATGTGCTAAGCACCTCTCCTATTCTAGTGAGAAGGGAGGCAATGTTGAGAAATGCTGTAGGCACTGATGGAACCACCTTATTCAATTTCTTGTAACCTTATGTCATTCTTCATGCCCCATCCAGTTTCCCCACGAGCCACACAGGATTGTTGTATGGACTTACGATTCCCACTCAGGTAGTTACTTGACAATCCCTGTAATCATATCACGCCCTCCTGGAAGGTGGTTTTGTTTTAATGCCTCTCTGTCACAGGGTAGGTAAGCATATCGGTGTCCATTTCTGTTTCCCCTTATCACTTGCTTTTCCACTCTCTCAGTTGGAACTCCCCCCAGTCATTTGGATAGTCAAGCCAGATAAAATATCCATTCTCAGAATGTGTTCTTGAATGGACTATATGCAGGAGATAATGGTGAGGCAGTAATCTCCCAACTAGTAAAACCAGCTCAACCTGTCTGACTTTCACAGCCCCTCCCCAGAGTCATCCATAGTCATTATTGGTCCTTGGAACTGATGACTGTGTCAGTAGATAAGGGTGCAGTCATCCCCACTGTCCACTAGGGTGAGTATGATCTGATTGTTATTAGGTAATCAACGTACAGTCAACTCTACATGTGGCCTCTGGTCCCCACACACCCCAGCCACCGTTGCTCTCAATGGGATTCCAAGGCCTTGGTCCCCATCCTAGTCTAGGGGTGTTGTCACCTGCCACCCCTCTGCAGGGGGGACAGTAGCCTAGACCTGAGCTGCTTTGATAAAGCGTTGCTCTGGCTTGAGCTTCCATCACAATCCAACTAGAACTGCTGGACTCTTTGTCAACTGTCTCAGTGGGTGTCCCTGTCACTCAAATCATACCACATCTTATGGTGGGCCATCTTGATGAGCTCCTTAGTTGTCTCTTTCTCTCTAAGGCCGTCTTTTACTCCAGCAGCACTGACTCCTCACATGCACATTTTCTCTGTTTCCCCGAAGTCAGTAGCTGCCTGGGTTGCCCAAGATGCTCATTGTTCCATTGGTTGGATGCTGACTGGGGGGTGCCATTTTTCATGCAGGCAGTAGAGTTCATTATCAGGGCCATGGTAGTGCTTATCGTAGATGACTTGCTTCATTCCTAGTTCATGGAGGATATACTGCAGTTTTTCCATAGTATGCCAGCATTAAGCAGATGTCCCCATATTCGGCCAGGCACCCTTGTAGGCTGCCATCACCCAAGAAAAAAAGGGAGTAACCTGATCCTCATTATTGGCAACACAAAGGTGCTGCCTCAGGGTGGGGTGATTTGTAATAGAGGCCAGCTTGCTTATTTCTAGACCAGTAAGTATAATGCCCTCTGTTCTCATGCCCCATAGGAGGAGCCAGCCTGCATTTGACTCTCTTCCTTTCTGTCAGAACCTGTTTTCTAGCTCTACTAGTTCTGCCATGGTATAATCCCTCATGGTACGTTGTGTCCTCTCTGGTGGAGGCAAGTTCTACAAGCCCATTCCTGGTGCCTGTGGCTGGTTCACTTTGATCTTAGTATTAACCACTGGTGGAATGAAGAGAATGGGAACACAATGAGCTCATCTCAATCCCCCTCACTTGAACTTTCCATGGGGTCCCATGCTTTGCGGGTCTCAAGATGTCTTATTCATGACAGCTCTGACCCTCAGACATGGCAGCCAGCAATGTCTTCATTACTCAGTCAATACATTTTACTTTTTTGCCACATAACCACTGTGTACCTGCTTCAGACTATGCCTGTGCTAGTATTTCTTTGCCTATAAGAAGTTCCTGGGTAGTCAGCAGAGAAGAGATCTAACTACAGAGATAAGAAGTCAACCACAGTTTGGGGGTACATAACATTGGGGTCAAGAAAAGCTTTCTAAGGGCAGCACTTAGGTCCTCCTTGCCAAATTCCACATAACAATGGGAAGCATTGCAAGAAAGTGGGGGCTACATAGAGGTGTCTTTCAGGCAACTAACAGTTAGCAAGAATTACCAGTAGTAAAAATCTTCATAAATTTCATAAGAGTTGATGATATGTCTGCTCAAGGGAGGAGAGGCAGCGAATACAGATATCTCAGGATGATCTTGGTCAAATATAGAAACATAGATATTTCATTAAAACTAAATGTCAATCATTCCATGAAAGGCAATGTTAAGAGAATCTGTAGCAGGTGTTACTAAAGGTGAAAAAAGCTGAGAAGTAAAAAAACAAAAACAAAAACACCCAAAAAACAAGCTGAGGCTCTCATTGTGGTGAGCAACACTTCTTTTTTAAAAAACTCTAACAATAGTTCCAATTGTGTGGCATTTTACCTAGCCCTAAAATAAAATGTAATGTATGTTTTTTTTCCTACTTACAGGCTTTGCCTATAACAATACCAGCTGGATAATCCCCATAAGAAATAGACATAAGACAATACAAACTTCACAGTGGATGTTTATCTTGGTGCAGCATGACCTGAAGCTGTGGCAGCTGCAGTTAACCTTCATTCTATTCATCCTATTCCTGGTAATCTCTACTTCAAATCTATGTGCTGTCTGAAATGCCCATGCTCATATATATAAACACGGTTTTTGACAGGGAAATATACATAGGTAAAATATAAATGGCCATGTTTTTTTCTTCTTTAAGGAAATAAACTTCACATGAAGTGTCCATCTTGTATTTAAATACATTTGAAACACAGCACACAGGAAAAACATCAAATAAAAAGCACTTTGAAGGTGACTGAGGTTTAAACATGTAAAAACACATTTATTTTTCTGCACTCCAGTCAAGACACAAATTTTTGTAAATACATTCTGAGATTTTCTGGATACTCCCTTGCATTTTTTGTAAAAAAAATGTCAGTGGCTATTTTTTTTTTTCTTTTTAAAAAAAGTATGCTGTACTCCACCAGGCATACCTTTGGATTGTCCTCAAATTATCAAAAAACCTGGGCCCTGGAAAAGATCCAGCTCCTATCAAGATTGGGTAGTGGGTGTGGGTTCCAGCAAGATCCCCAGAGATGACTCAAAACTAACAGGACAAACTACCTCAGCTGTTCTCATCTCTTTCCCTGGCGAAAATCAAACTGTCACCCCTCTCCCTCCTGGCCAAAAAGAGGACAATTCCTTTGACCTGGACCTCACTGACATCAGTGACCATATCGCATGCCATTTCAATCTTCTGGAATGCAGTCTTTCTGTGAAAAGTCTACTAAGGATGTTGTGCAGTTCTTTCATACAAAATATGCAAACCAGTCTCATCTACAATCTATGCAGTGAAAGTGTTTGAGCCTGCCTTGTTGCTACAGAAATGTTTTCATCTGAAAAGGAAAGCCTGTCTCATTTTGCAGAACAGTGAACAGATCAATCCAAAGACCATGCTTGAAAGCCCCCAGGGAAAATCAAAAGAAAATCAATGTGCTGATGGCCTTGGAGCACCTCCAGTGTGGGGCAGCACCCAGAAATTACACAGTCCCCGCCCCAGCTCTTCTTGAGCAAGTGTGGGAGTACTGGGTTACTGTAACCCAAGGGCACCAGCCAGCGCCCTCTGCATTGGGAATGGCAGGAGTCCACCAGGCAGCTCCACCAGCCAGGCCCTCAGGCCCCCTATCAGAAGAGACACTGACCACCCAGAGTCCACAGAATCAGCAAGGCACGGCCGCTGAGCCTTCCAAACCCTGTGCCTTTGGCCCCCCATCGCAAGATTTCTGAGTGAGTCACTCCAGAGCCACCAAAATTTCATGGCGCTTCCAGGTGCCATTTCCAATTCTCAGCAGACAGAAGAGAACTATAAATAGATCTTGCTCCCTCATCAGGTGCTTCAGCCATTCTGACAAGACCCAAAAGTGACCCATCCCACTGGAAAACTGAGGTCACTTTCTGTCCATCCTAAAGCAATGAGAGTTCAAGTCACCCCTGTACAGTCTGCCAGTAAGCAGCCCATGCCAAGCAAGGACAATTTCCCCCGTCAAAATATGAACACATTCTGTTCTTGGCAGCTCAGCCCCTTATTCCCCTCGTGCCGGTGAAGGGGAGGGGACCTGGACCTAACTTGGGGTAAAGGTGGGCCTAGAGCAGCACAGAAGGTGCCTGGGCTGCCTGACCCCTGCAGATCCTCAGCTAGTAGAACACCCCCATCCTCCCTCATGGGCTTGCTAGCTGCTTTGCCCATTAGGATCCAGGAGACAGTCAAGAGGTTAGAGGCCATGGGGTATGGAATGACAGGGGGAAAGAAGAGGGTTGGCATTAGATAAAAAACAGAGGTCTAACTGGATGACCCCCCACCTAAGCACCCCACCAGCAACTGGGTGGGGGGGGAGAACTAAAAAGAAAATGCAGAAATGGCCAATGTCTCTTCCAAGTGCACAGGCTGGGCCACACACCTTTTGGGCGTTCAGAAATGTTGCCATCAACGCTCAACACAAGGTACAGAAGTAATATGATGGTGAGAGAGGAAAAATGAAGAAACCGGATAGGCAGAGTAAGGCGGGTCCCAGTAAAAACTTCCACTGCAAGTCCCAGGGACTGGAGTAGGCACACCCATCTCTAGGATTTGGACTTTCCCTTTCGTGTACTTCTGGATTGATTCTTTTCAACCGACTGGTGCATTTCAACCCCACTCCATGATGCCTCTGACTAGGGCTACCACCAAGTAATCAGTACACTCCCAAGACCCATAAACCTCTGCCTGCAGCAGCATTGTTGGCTGTTGGGAGCCAGCCTTGGAGGTCCACATGATTGACAGGGTCCCGGTGGGCCGAAGACCCCGGGCTGCAGGGTGAGCCTGGGAAGCTGAGGCCCTTCTGTCTTCCACCTTTACTGTTTGATATGGCTGAAGAAATTCTGTGCAGTCGTGGAAGAAGAAAATGGCATGTTTATGCGAAGTACTCAAACCTAACCTGAGAATGTCATGGTTCATTTTCCCATTTTCCCACTATGCCGCTTGGCCTTTTCTAACATATGCAAGGGTTAAACTCTGAAGCACATCAAGAATGCTTTCTTTCACTTGGTTATAAGTTACTAGATATTGCTTGAGTAAAAAATGATATAAGTATATTCACTCATTTGATTTAGAATTATGCAGCTTAGTGGTCAGACATAAGGTTTTTTAGAAGCACAAGTTTATGGTAAGTTCATTATGAGCTCATTATAAGTTCTAACACTTATCTAGGAGTTATGTAGGTGATTTATAACACTGTCTTCACAGACTTAGGATAAAAGATTAATCGTTAAGGTTTTTACTTAATTCTATAGTTAAATTTTAAGTAAACATTTATAGAGTGGGTTTTCACTTAATTCATAATATACTAATTAGATACTTTTATGATAATTAACTAAATACAGAAAGCAACCTTGGGGGCCTGGGAAATGTCATTAAAAGCTTCTTTTGAGTTTTCTTTAAAAATAAACACTGCAGGATAAGAGAAAAATAACGAAGACACCTGGACAAGAAAGGCGATTACAAAAACTTTGAAGGTCGTAAAAGTTCAAAAGAGAAGAACTGCTACATGAAGGATCGTGCACCTGGGAACTTTCTTGAAGCACTTCAAGGACTGTAATTTGGGACTCTTTTGAAGAAAGTTGCTGACAGTGCTATTCTAGACATGATAATTGTTTTATCCATGTATTAATCATAATTGGTAGATGTAATATCATACAAGTTTATATAATCAATATACATATGTATGAGGGTTGACAAAAATTATTAGGCTCTGGTTATGTTTAACAAGGTTTTTACTTTGTGTCATTAATTAAGTCTTAGTGCTATAGTTTAGTGTTTTATAGCTACTTTGAAGATTGTTTTAAGTTCATAAGTTTAAGTTCACACAATGATAAAGCTGGTGCCTCAAAGATAATAATAATTGCTCCACCGCCTATCTTAAGACAAAGATGTTTTCCAGGAGGTTGCCAAGCATAAGGGAAAACAGCCAAATCACCATTATCCTAAACTTAAAAGCTCATTGGCAATTTGCAACCATAATAATTTTAGTTGTGTTAGTTTTATTTCATTATGTTTCATTCACTTTATATGTTTATCCAGAGTAAAGATTAGTGTACGTATTTTCACAGTAAGTGACTTTCATAGTTATTCTTTAAATGCTAGTCACTGTTGTTTGGTCAAGTTAATGGGCTTCATGTTCCTACTATCACTAGGTACCATCTATAGTTTTGTACTAGTGATTTTAAGGCTTTTTAAATTAGACTAGTGATGTGGAACCGAAATCAAAGTAAACCTTGTATGCATGATGTTTCGTTTAAGTGAAACTCCTTTTACACTTATCTCAAGACTCATTAACTGAAAGTAGATACTGTTTTTGGCTTATTCGTTTCTTCTAAAGACCACTAGATGGTGGTAACTTTTAAAACATATGTACGTGAAGGAATTTTCTTTGTCTTGCCCCTTTTACAAATGCTATAAAAGCTTTCTGTTAACTAATAAAGGAGGTCATCTGCTCAGGAAGCAGGTGTCCGGGAATATTGTGTCCGTCTTTCGCCTATCCGTCTCTCCTTCAGGAGATCTCACGACCTGGCAAAAGGGGCTGGACCCCAAAAGTTGGCAACCCCCTTTCGGTCTGCTCTGCTGTTGACAGCTTTTCTGTCTTCTAATAAATTTCTACTTACTCACTCTCTGGAGTCTGCATCCCTTGTTCTTCCCGGGCATGAGACAAGAACCAGGAAGTGAACTAGAAGAGCTGGACCTACTAAGCTGAGAACGCTTCAACACTCCTTGGGAGCCTGGCTTGCTGGCCCACTGAGCCAACGGAGCTGTAACCTGTAACACTTTTCCAGAGCTGGCTCACCGGCCCACTGAACTGACAGAGCTATAATACTTCTGGGGTGAGGGGACTGGCAGAGCTGTGAACACTTCTCAGGGACTGGCAGAACTATAAACACTTCTCAAACTAAGAGAGCTATAACACTCCTCGGGGGCTCTGCAGCAGTTGGCATCCCCAAGTTCTCAGGTGCCATCACTTTTCCCTATCCAGATGCCACCATGTCCCTAGCCACCATGTAGATCTTGGGCTGCCAGTGCAGCTTTGGGAACTGCAACATCCCTTGGAGGTCCGGCTCACCAATATGGGACAAAAAACCCGCATCAATGGGACAATGCATACCAGAGTCCTGCCAACAGCTGCCCCTGCAGAAGAAGAACCTGTCCCACTCCAAAGTGGTACTCATTGCCTGTTGCCTCAGAGCTGAATAGGGGAATAGTACCCTTCATGGGAGGGGCTTTCTCATTCCAATACACCCAACCCCCCACTTCAACACTATAGCTCCTTTTTTTTTCTGAAGCCAACTACAGCAACCCCAGCATTTTGGGAGGCCAAGGCGAGAAGATTGCCTGAGCCTGCAGGTTCAAGACCAGTCCATGCAACTTGGTGAGACCTCATCTCTACAATAAATAAAAAATTAGCCAGGCACGGTGAGTGCACGCCTGTAGTTCCAGCTACTTGGAAGGCTGAGGCAGAAGGATCACCAGAGTCCAGTAGGTCAATGCTGGGGTGGCCATGAGCATGCCACTGAACTCCGGCCTGGGCGATGGAGTGAGACTCCAACTCAAAACAAAAACAAAAACAAAACAAAGCAAAACACCTAGTTATGTAAATACCCAGTAAACAGTACCTACTACCTTTAACAGCTCTACATAAAGAAAAAACACAAT
Organism: Carlito syrichta; assembly: GCF_000164805.1. Taxonomy (NCBI): domain Eukaryota; kingdom Metazoa; phylum Chordata; class Mammalia; order Primates; family Tarsiidae; genus Carlito; species Carlito syrichta. Next base: position 454,685 of record NW_007253399.1, read on the forward strand.
GCACACACAGAGAAAAACAAAAAAAGTAGAAAGGTTGACTTTAGACTTTTCATCTCCACTTAAATTGAGGCTTCTGTTGCTTTGCAGAATAGATGCATGTGGCCTTTTGAGAAGAGAAAAACTAAAAGTCATTTGACTCTACCTCAATGAAAAACATCTAAAGTCAAAAGAATTATTATTAATTCCATTCCTGGTAAGTGAATAATTGCATAATTGAATCTGGCAGGAGGGCCAGTGTTCCCACTATTTGGGAGGGTTTTGCTCATAGGCATAGATACAGATGATCTGAACTCAGCTGTCTGTTTACCTCTTCTCACACATAAACTCCTCTCCCCAAAATTTCTCATCGCTCCGGTGATCTTTGGCCATATTGTCAACTCTTCGATGTCATTGCCTCCCTTTTCCACCCAGAATTTGGAAGGCTTCATTCCCCTTCCTTCTCTCCTGTTCTCATTGCTTCACTGGCTTAAGCCCAGGGTCGACTTTTCAGGGCAGACCTCTGATGGAGAGAGAAGGAAGATTTTGTGTCTCCAGACAGACTTTGTCTTGGTAGAGGTGTCCCCGTATCATTTTCTCACCTACTCCCGTCAGAGGCACTTTTGTTCTCACTATTCTGGGCGCTCCCTTTCTCCTCTCTCCTCTGTCTGTGCCTCTCTCGCACTAGCAGGAAAAGGAGCTGAGCAAAATGCCATAAATACCCCAACAGCCAATGAATTTTATTTCACTTGTTGCCACATACTCACCTGTTTCAGGCCAGGATGTGCTGGCATTTCCCTGCCTGTAAGGAGTCGTGGGTGGTCAGCAGAGGAGAGATCTAACTATTAACACATACATCAGAGGTCAACCACAGTGTTGGGGTACACAGCACTGGGGCCAAGCAAAACTTCCTAACGGGCAGCACTGAGGTGCTCCCAGCCTGAATCCACATGACAACAAACAGTGCTGGGAGAAAGTGGGACTCGATGGAGATGTCTTTCAGGCCGCTGCCAGTTACTAAGTACTACCAGTGGTAAAAATCCCTATAAACTTCTCAAGAGCTGATGATATGCCTGCTCAAGGTAGGGGAGGCAGGAAGGCCAGATACCTCAGGGTGATCTCCGTCACATATAGAAATGACAGTATTTCATTAAAACAATGTCGGGCAACGCCCTTGGGTCCCCTCCCAGTCTGGGAGCTTTTCTGTCCTCTCAATAAATCCTTTCTAAAAACAAACAAACAAACAAACAAAATCTCATTCCATGAAAGGCAATGTTAAAAGAATCTGTAGCATGTGTTACTGAAGATTACGGTATTTTGCTTCTCACCGGAAGGGTGGAAGAAGACAACTGAGAGGAAAAACTGACTGAAACTCTCATCAAGGTGAGCAAGTCTTTTTCTAAAAGTTCTAACAATAGTGCCCTATCGTGTGGCTTTTTACATAGTCCTAAAATAAAATGTAATGTATATTTTTTTCTCTCTGTAGGATTATGTATCACAATACCAGTTGGAAAATTCCCATTAAGAAACACACATGAGGCATTTACAATACCAGCTTCACAGTAGATGTTTATTTTGGTGCAACATGACCTGAAGCTATGTGGCAGCTGCAGTCAACCTTCTAAAAAAAATTCTCTTTCTCCCATGCCGGCTATTTCTATCTTCTAAATCTATATGCTTGCTGGTATGCCCATGTTTACATAGGTGAGCACTTGTTTTTGACAAAGAACTGCACACAGATAAAATGTCAATGGTCATTTTCCCTTTTTTTGAAAGAATATACATCAAGTTTCCATCTTGTAATTAGATAAATTTGAAACAAGCTTATCGCAAGATTATTTGTAGGTGTTTTTCCTATGGGGAAATGAATCTTTGTAATTCTTCTTCCCTAAAATGGATCCAGAAAGATTATTTTTTGTTATTCCAGTAAAAAAAAAGTTTGGAGACTTACTTTCCAGGGTAATCTGCCATTCCTTTCTTGTTGGAGACCACTGCCCTGCTTGAACTCTGCTGAAAACAAATTTGGTGTGCGTGCAAAGTCACTACCAGCCAAGAATGTCTATAATGGCAAAGTCAGATAGGTATATGGGTTGAGGCAGGTTATAAAAGTGCAGTGCCTATTATGTTAGAATAGATAAAAAGTTATACATTGTCTTGCAAGCAGCTGCACTATATTTTGTAAACAGTCACGCTTTATCACAAAAGTTTTCTAAGATCAAAACTGGGAGTTTTCTTTGCACTGTCTGTACTTTGTCCTTGAAGGGTTACTTAACTACATCATTTTGTATTAATAAAAATCTGGTGGATAAGAAACTTGGGGCCTTTGTCCCGTGAGGCAAAGTGTCCCCTGGTTCTCCCACCTTCTAGTTCTAAAAGTGCCTTGTGAATTGTGTTATACCGCGCCATTCCTCTTTCAGGATCCTTTACCACCCAGCCACACAGGACACAGTGCGCTCTGTATTCCCTTTTCATCATACATCGCAGATTTCAGTTTTCACAATACACGGAGGGGGTGTTCTTTGAGCTTCACCTTCAGTTCAAATGAACAAATACGGACTAAATTAACTCCTCTCCTCCATGATTATATATTTTGTTGCTCAGTTCATTCAATAAAGGATTTAAGACAGCTAAATCTCATTATTTCTTAGCCACTTGACTAGGTGCTGCATGAATGAGACCTAGTCCCTAATGTCAAGGGGTTTCTCTAATAGTGGGAACATCGTAAGTTTAGATAAGTAATTGGCCTGGGAGCCTAACTCATCTATAACATTATTTCTACCAAGATACAAAAAACTAACTTGTATTCCTTAGAAATGCTCATGCCATATTAGCTAGCAACCGTTTGTATTGAGTTTATTCATTTTTTTGTTTGTTTGTTTTGAGTTGGAGTCTCACTCTGTCGCCCAGACTGGAGTGCAGTGCCCGCTCCCGGCCATCGCAGCCTTGACCTGCTGGGCTCCGGCGATCCTTCCACCTCAGCCTTCCAAGTAGCCGGAATTACAGGCATGCGCTACCACACCCGGCTGATTTTTTGATTTATTGTAGAGATGAGGTCTCGCTGCCCAGGCGGGTCTCGAACCCACGGGCTCAGGCAATCCACTCACCTCAGCCTCCCAAAGGCGTGGGATTACAGGTTGAGCCACCAAGCTTGGCTTATTCATTTATTTTTATCAATCAACCAAATTTAATGTCAAGCAAAAGGACAATCTTATTTCTCCTTTTTCCTTAAAATGGCCAGTTTGAAGGATTTGACATCTTATTACCCAAAAAGAAAAGAGGAAAAAGAGAGAACAGAGACTAATCATGTGTTTAGAAACCTTGGCTATGATACGGTAATAAACTTTTGTAGAAAAACAGGAGTTTGATATTAATTCTTATTTTATTTTTATGCAGCATGCAAAACACTGTGCAAACTAAATTTAAAATGTCACATATTAACTTTCACAGAAGATAGACCACTGAAATTTATGTTTACGTCTATCTTTTAGAGATGTTCTTCAGAAAATTTCACATAAAACATAAAAGTTTCACTTTGTGAAAAATTATTCTTCAGATAAGCTGATAGGAAAATACAACCAATATCTGCATACCTACCGCATTCAATCGCTAAACTTGAGATTTTGCCTTATTTATCTGTTGCCTTGTATTTGTTAAACACAAATAAAATGAGTCATTCGGCTGACAGTACAGACTTTGTGTATTTTTGTTAACCTTCCGACATAAATCCAAGAACACATACATGCTCACGGAGGACAACTGACTCAGAGGACTCTCCAAAACGAAGCAGTGCCACCACTCGCCACATGGGGGCAGCAAGTAGCATAGCCTGGGATAAAAGAATGAGGGATGCAGGGGGCAAGTGGAAAGATGCGGGCTCCTACGCACCAGGAAAAAGAGAAGGAAACACATCTGAAGATGATCACGCTGTGCATTAAACCAGCAAGGGAATTTAACGGAAAAATAATTTTTTCCAGAGAAACTGTATTATTCTGCTGTTTATTTTTTTATTTTAACAGCATTACTGAATTTACCATTTGTTTTTCATGAACAAGAAACGGAGTATCTTCCTAAAAGCCAAGTTTAACCAGTCAACTGGTCTTTTAAAAACGACAAACTTACTGAAGGCACACGTCTCAAAAAAAATCAGATTCCTAAAAGTTCACTTATGAGGCATGTTTTACACATAGAGGTATCTATTGTGCGCATTACCAGCCACAAGAAAACGGTCTGTTTTGAGACAGAAGCGTTGCTGACCTAACTATCGGACTCACTCCCGAGATCTGGGTCTCTCTCCATCCTTCTGTGACCTCGAGTCTTCCCCCTGCCCCTGCAGGTGCCTGAGCAGCTCCCCCTTGGTCGTCTGCTTGTCAAAAGGGAGAGAATCCGCAGCAGCAAGTGCAGCTGCCACCGACTCGGGACTTGGTCTCATTTCTGAAAGAGAAAAGGAAAACAAACGAGAAAGAAAAAAGAGGGATGACTTATGCCATTAATTAGGTTAGTCTGGGGAGAAACTTTCTGTCATTCAAAAAGCTCCATTTCTGGCAAAAGCAAGAATTCTCACACATTAGGTGGCCGTTTCACATAGACTTTGAAATGTGAAAGGTCACGGACAGTTGCCGAAGCACATCACTAACCCCGAACGATCAACTTCGGCGGAGAGCTAAGGGATCAGCCTCAAACACGATAAATCGTGGGATTTTCGCTTCGTTGCCATTTCATGTCAAAACCAGTGTACATCGCAGGCAAACACAGCGGTGGCCC